>NW_024586973.1:0-3648 GCF_018398535.1 Haplochromis burtoni
TTAATGGGTGCTAATATAATAGGTTTCAAAACATGGGGATCTTTTGTCTGTCTCTTTTCTACAGTGTCATTTTTACAAATGCTGAAATTGAGCTGTGATGAACTCACATTTTATCCAACTATTTATTAGCTGACAATGATAACTGGGAGAGGAGTTTTTTTTATTTTAGAACCATTGTTTTAGAAAAAAGTAACAATAAAAATTATGAAAACTACCATAAAACAATATTGGCACATTCTCTATATAAATTTATTTAATTTATTTCCCTTATTCTGCAGAACAATGTTCCTCATCAGTTGATGAATATTATTGCAGCATGTGTTTAAATCATTTAATTAAATAAAGACTTTTGTAGTGTTGGTGGAGCTGAGTGTTTAACTTGACTGTTTTATTGAAGCAGACAGAGATGGAGCTCTTTTCTCCATCTTTACAGCTTTTAACACCAACTGCTAAATGAGTTATTGAAGGAGGTGGTGAGTAAGAGAAAACTACTGCTGATCTATTACTGTGATCAGTGCTTGTTTACTTGCTAATGTTAACTGTATTTGCAGACAGTAACTGATCTCAGAGCAGTGAAAACAAAGCTCGCAGCAGCTTTGTTTCAGTTTTGTGCTTTTGATTTGGCGATCATTTTGGCTGTCTCATAGCTTGTGTTGTGTGTGTTTGCAGGAAATTTCAGATTTGTCTTTTACACTTACATGTCATCCACACTGTTGATGCATTTTTCACTCTTTCAACACCGTTGTGTACAAAAATCTGCACGCACAAAATCTGTCATAAAATCCAAACAACAAATTTTCTGTCTGCCCTTTTTTTAAAAAATAAAATAAAATAAATCTCTTCCTTGAGCCCTTTTAAATTTAAATTCCAATGTAAACATTTAAATTAATAATTATTTACTGAACAAACTCACAAAAACCAAATATTTTCCGTATAATAAATATTATGGGCATGGGGCATTGATGGTGATTAGAGTCTTGGACATGTCAAAGATCAGCAACAAAACTGATTTGATTGCATTATTAGGTTTTGATACTCCCTCTCAACACCCTCCTAGAAAAAAAGTGTCCCATTCACTTCCACTGAAGCCACATTTTTTAATGTCTCTGCCACTGCAGCATAAAACGTGTCAGCATTTCATTTTGAGGAGAAAAGTAGTGAGATTTGACATTTTTACTGTATTTCACCACTGTGTCTTATGTGTATTGTGTTCAGCTGAGAGATGATAGCAGTGATTAGTTGATTTAATTTCTAAGCTGCTTGCAGTTTATACTGGGAGCCAAGAAAGACACTGCAGCAATTCAAGTGGAATTTCTGCATCTAATTACAACATGTCATTTTTGAAGAAGGTTACAGTTCCACATTGGCAAGCATTCAATACATAAAAATAAATGTGTGCTGCTTAGTCTTGCACCTCTAAGCCAAGGTAAAGAGGTGATGTCTCCGAAAAGTCTTCCCCCACTTCTCCAAGCATGTTTCATTTTTTTTAATTTATTTTGAAATCCGTGTGCTTCTGTCTGCTCTTTTGTTATGCAGTGTGTGTCTATGATGCAGAATTATTCAAATCCCAGTATCGGCTTTGTGCTTTATTCACCATCCACCACTGCTGTCAGTGAAAGCAGTGTATGACTTTAGGCCCCTGGGAATTAACGTGTGTGCATGTGTGTGTGCGTGTGTGTGTGTGCATTTGTGTGTGTGTGCGCGCGCGTGCAGTGAAAGCAGCATCCATGAATCCTTTGGGTCCATCCTGAAGCTTTCCTCACCGTCTCGTCCCCTTAGAACTGAGACCTGGGGAGGAGGAGGAAGCCTTCATCCTGCTTCTTTCTGAGGCACATTCTATCTGCATATGAAACAGGAAAGCCCCCGGCCCACCCCAGCCAAACAGGTCACTTTGCATCCACTACAAGAATGCAGCTGAACAGGTGAATAATCAGAAGCCTCTTTCCCAAAGACAGAACATAACTCAAACCAAATCTAGACTTTTCTGCACATTATGGATATTGAATTCATTTTTCTGTAGACTTGAGGAAAATAAAGAAAAAGTTTTATTTTAAGAATAAGGAACAAGAGAAAACATTTCATTTAGAGTTCAAAGAGAGAGGACCATATAGAAATTATAAATCTCAAAATCCATCCTTTTAAAATGTTTGTTTTAAGATACACCTCACCTTTAGACTGACATGAAAAAAAAAACAGGCTTTTGCTAAGCTGTTTGTGTGGTACTGTACCATTGATCTGATCTTATAAAAGCATGGCTGATAGGTCGAACAGTCAGAAAACCTCAGTAAATAGACCATAGATCAAATTAGTGGTATTACTGATCCCCATCAAGTCACAACAGATCACAGAGCAGCAGAAGCTGCCATGAGAAGTCGCTGTGCATGTATAATAGTCTTTCTTTTCCATATATATCTGTGTATGTTTGAGATATGTCAGGATATGAAGCAGTTGGTGAGATATGACATGTTGTCAGATGATTGTAGGTCTTTACCGTATAATGTAACTGTTGTGATTTGGAACTATAAAAATAAAACTGAATTGAACTTTGGGTTTGGCAGGGTTGCTGCCATTTTTTTTTATTATTGGTAACATAAAAAATAAATGTGATGGCATTTTGGTTTTTCAGAATTATTTGTTTGGTCTAATGTTTGTTTCAATTTAGGTGATGACTGAAGAAAAAAAACTTTTTAATTTGATTCAAAGAATTCAAAAGCACCTCGTTTTAGTGAGTACAGGATATGGTTCAAATATATATGAATGAACTTCAGCTTCTTGATGGTGACACAGTTCAGATAGCAACCTTAGTTTTATCTGAATCAGGTTCTTGTTCCCAGTTTTACAAGTTGTGCTCACAGAGAAAAACAAGTGGAACTGTAATAATGAACCCTGCTCTAAACTTAATTAGCAAATAATTATATTTAAGTGTATGTTTTTTTTGCCTCCTCGTCTCAGATTCTTGTTGACCACTGTATCCACCCCTGTGGACCTCTTCCTCTAAATCTTTTTCTTCTTGGCCTTTGACCTCAAGGCTCTGCAGCCAAGCCTAATCTCCTCTAGGTCCCATTCAGGGCTCCTTAGCTCCCTGTGTACCAGCCATCTCTGCTATCACTGTAACTGGCTGAATTAGAGGGCAATTAATGTCACTGCTGATGGCGGTTGTTATGTTAAACAGACTGCTGGCAGATTCACTCCATTATTCATAGAGGAATTGCTGTCACACGTAAAAAAAAATCGTATGTTAGGTGGCAGAGGGAAAGACCTGATGTCCAGGAGGGATGAAGAAGAATGAAAACTGTATTAAGGGAAAGATGATTTGGGGAAAACGTAACAGTACATCATTTAAATGCTTTCAACTTTATGACAGTCCAACAAAGCAGTTACTGTATATGTTAGAAATGAAGTCAGCTTTAAACTGTCTACTTCAATCCTTTTCCCCCAGAGTCCAAATGAAACCGTTTGCCTATAATCTACATGTGATTTCTAAACTGGTATCCTTGCATCTATACAGCCAATCTCTTTGTTCCTCTTGTTTTTCTTCTCGTTCTCCAACCAGTCAGACAAGATGCTGGTGTCTGGTTAAGCTGGAGGTCTCTTTCTGTTTAAAGGGAGTTTTTTCCTTCACATCAATGCAGGGTCTTTACATTACTA
>NW_024586974.1:0-3644 GCF_018398535.1 Haplochromis burtoni
CGACTCCCTCTCATTGTGACGGTAGGTGTTATGCCCTGCTTGACAAAGTACTCCAGAAGTATGTAGTTAACAAAGCCAGATGCATTATGTGCTATGAATGTATACCCACAAAACCTCGGGCGTCTGTAATGCTGCACAAACGCCTCCACACATTTTAATGTATTATATGTGAACTTGTTACCCTTCAGATCAGACACACACACAAGTTGGCCTCATGTCTGCCATTGTGATACCGTGTCTCAAAATCATAGAAAATATATTCATCACAAGGGTTCTGTTGTTCAACAGGCTGTATGAAACACTGATGCTCAGAGTCCCCGGCTAATTTAGGCTCGCGTCAGTGCTCACATTTAGGCTGGACACATCTGTGTGGTGATTTTTTTGATTCTTTATATGTGACACCACAACTCATGCAATAATTCATATTGTCACATGGGACCATGTGTTTTATTTCTGGTAATTTGTGTTGTTGGTAACAGTGTTGTGATTTGCAGATGTGGTTACAGTCACTGCATTTCACGGTGGGACCGCTGTGGTGGTGACAGAGTGTGAAACATATGTTGCATCTATATTTACAGCTGTGATAGAGCGGTGCTTCCTATGTGTTGTAACAGAAATTACACACATAGGATGCCCCGAGAAAACCTGATGGCTTTTCAATCAGGTGATAATGTTCATTGTGCAGGTACATCATTACAGTGTTTGGGTTTGGCTCATGTGCTCATGTGTGAAAAAAAAACTATGCAGACGTTTATAGATTATAGATAGATTACTATCTTAATGTTTAGGTGTTTCAAATTTGCCGACATCGGAGAATGACACTGGCGGTAGTGCATAGACCTACTTGAGCATTTAACTGTTTAGCAGTAGCAAGTTTTTCATGCTCAGGGGATGTTGGGTTTAATGAATATGCTATGCAAAGGGAGAAGCACAAATTGTGTGTGTTGTTTGGTGTGTACAAATGTTTACCCTTCTTTGAGAGAATCTCATCATAAGGGATGTTTGCCAGTTTTAAGTGAGCACCACCGGTACTGTTTGGCGCAACCGTGACAATAAACTGATTCATCATCACCGATAGATTCGTCATTACTTTGCATAACTTGAGCTATTTCGTCGAGAAACAGATCAGGGTCAGCTTGAACATCAGAAGCCAACGAGGGCCCTCGCAGGACCACATTTAGAACATAGCCCTGCTGAGATCCAGCCACAGCTCTATCACATTGGCTAAGCAGTTTCTAACTCTTTCTGGCACTTGTTCTGGATCATCAAGACTTATATCCCTAAAATCAAGGCGCTCACTCAAGTCTCGGGCGTTGAAATTAGGTATCTCTCTAATGCTAAGTTGACTGCCAGACCCAAACTGAACAATGGGCTCGACTACTGCAGCACCTGTTTGTGAATGGTTAACACTTAAGGAATTTCCATTGTTTGAGGGGTTGTGTGGTGATGCGTCAGCAGCAGCTGCAGCAGCACCCAGATACGTATGTACACTAGGTGCACACCCCCGATCAGGTGTGACAGAAGCCTCAGTAATAAGACAGTCAGCGGTAGCCTGAGTAACAACAGTCCCTGCAGCAGAGGCAGCCGTGGCAACAGGCAAATCCGGATGTGAATCGGTTGCATGATCAGCAGCATCAATATAAACAGCATCAGGTTCAGAATGAGTTGGGCAAGGACGTGCATTAGACACAAGACTGTCTGCTACAGCGACACTACTAAGTCTTGCATGCAAAATTTTGCATTTGTTTATTATTTGCGCAGCCCACTAGTTAAAAGCCTCAAAGTCAAACCATTTAGCTCGAGTGGAGGTACCATCTTTGTGTTTGCGACCAATTTACGGAGTGGGTCCATGGTGTGGATTTTAAAAGTCAGCGATTTAAAAATCTGCTACTAATGAGATCTAATAAACCCCAGGTATTGTGTATTGCCTGGGTGATACCAGTTAGAGCACCTGCTATTTCTTGCAAGTCCCCCTGTGCTGCTTCTTGTTGTTGGTTGACTTTACCTGCTATTTCTTGCAGGTCCCTCTGTACTGCTTGTTGATTTTGGCGAGCATCGATCAAAGATAGTATATCGTTTTTTGAAGCAGAGTGACTCTGTTCAGAAGTAGAGGTGCTTGCAGCATTTAAGTATGCGTCGTATGCCTGTGATATTTGAGAGTCTGTTATGCAGCCTTCTTCAAAACCTATGTCTGAATCACTGTTGTTTCTGAGACATTCTGGCGTGATGGGTATGTCAACTATATTGAAATCTGATAGACTGTACTCAAAAACATCGCTGAAATCACAAGGCAGGCACTCACTCGGGGGTATGTACGGGCTGGTGATGAAGAATGGCTCTGAGTCTCCTCTGTTGCACAAAGCTTGTGGTTTTTCTTGTTGTTGTTCTGGGAGTTGAATATCACGTAAATATTCCAAAAGCATCAAGGGGTCTTCATGGTCCACCTCATGGGAAGGGGTTGTGTGATTGCTGTGGAGATAGACGTGTGTTAAAAACATTATAAATATATATGCATATACAAACACACACAGTGTATCATTTCAAAAACCGTTATCCTTGGGTCTTTTGATTTATTTATGACTATACTCACACTTTGGTCTGTGTTATTCCGGATGGTCCCGGTTCTCGACACGCACTGTATTCTGTCCCAGGCCTGGTGTATTAGAACATTTGTAATTATTTAAACTTTTTTCCTTTAAATTGGTTGACATGTATACTGAGACTTGTATACATACCTAACGTAAGTTTTGGTCTTATCGCCCCCGCTTCTGTAGGTTTTTCTGGACAGCTTATTGACCCTGTGCCCGGGGGAAAAGCACAGTTACTACACGGTTTAAACAAAACATATTTAAAACGTGTGTAACACTGTATATACCTTGTGTTTTTTAGAGGTGTAGTTTGACCTATACAGGCCTGTGATCCTCTAGAATGAGACAGAAACATACATTTTAAAAGTTACTATATGAGAAACAGGTAAGATTGTTTCTAAAACAATGAGACATAGTAGAAATAAACTGTTTTGTGTGAGCGGGTGACTATTTAAAAAAAAAAAAAAAAAAAAAAGGAAGAAGAAGAAACACAGACCTTGTGTGTGTGTGATACGTATGCTGTCCCGTTGTGACAAGCTCCTAAAAATCAGGCTTTTGTTTTAGAAAAGAAAACAGATTGAATATCCTATGATATGCTATGATATAAATGTAAAAATACAATAATAATAATATTGTTTTACTTACCATATATGAAGTCCATGTTAAAATAAATAAATAAAAGAGAACACTGTTAGCTTTGCTGACCGTCCTGCTGAACAAAGTATTGTGCTCACGAGGGCTGTTGTGTAGTAGTGAGGAAAAATACAGTGTGTCTGATTAGGGTGTTTTTATATAGGTGGGGCTGGTTTCAGTTGACCTCTGAGATGTGGAGATAAAAGAGTGGATGTAAAGAAAAAAAGGTGGAAAAACCTTTGGAGGTTCAGTTGGACATGGTTTCAGTTGACCTCTGACATGGAGAGATAAAGGAGCAGTTTGCAATGAAAAAGGTGTAAACTATGGAGGTACAGTTGGGATGTGTGTGCTGGGATGCTCTTGATAAGGAAGCCTCTTTTAATGTTTTCTGACTTGTTTTGCTGACCTTTGGGGTGTGACAAA
>NW_024586975.1:0-3642 GCF_018398535.1 Haplochromis burtoni
TGACCAAAACTCTGCTCTAGCAGCGTAACCATTTTCTATGATTTTCTATGTTTTTGCACATTGACAGACATCTGGCCTGACACGCAGGTACCTCTAATTGGCTTTTGAAACTTTCCTCGGTTGCTGGCTGCTGTGCTGTCTCACACTTCAACAGACCATTTAAGAGAGTCTGAGATTCACTGCTTTTCTTTTCTATAACCTCCTAAGACCCGAACTCTTCCACGGCATGCATTTTTAATTTCTCTTTGATATTTGGGCATATTGGGCCCGATGAATGTAAAAACAAAGAATTACCAGATTTTTTTTAACCTTATTTTTGTTTTTAAGAAAAATAAGAGCCATATATGAGGATATTCATTTAAAGATTTGATAGAACAGTAGCAGTGTAGAGCAAGATTGAGTATTTTGGTCTAAATAACCCAAAATGTGATGTCCACATATGTGGACAACAGGTCCTAGGAGGTTAAACCAGCAAGTGCTGGATACTGTGAAATCTGTGCTGCTGCAAAAATAAAATGGAAGCTCACAGAAGCACCTGACCTGCATTAGTTTATTATCTTATGCAGGCTACCAAACTCTGGACACATTGGCCATTGTGTCCTTTGAGCTTCTCAGATCGAAAAATGGCTTCAAGTCATGAATTAATAAAAAAATTATTCACACATGCACATTTTATGATTCATGTCCATGTTTCGATGTGAACTCATCCTTGAGCCGTGATATCTGTTTTCCAGTTCATGTCAAGCCTAATCCTTTCATTCTGTTTAATAAAGTTGTATTTTAATCAGACTCCATAGTGCTTAATCTCCCAAACTGTCTGAGAAGCTGCAACTTGCTGACGTGAATTATTCCTCGGAGGGAATGATCGTTCATCATGAGCATCTTATTCCGGCTGAGAAAAGGCTGTAATGTGCAACATCTGGATATGCAAATCACTAACTAGAGCTTTGACATTAAGTGAGGTAGCAGTGCGTGTACAGAACAAGCCATCCAGCCTCTGCGAACTGTGTTCCTCACAGAATTTAGCTGTTGTGCCAGTTAAACAGCATTCATAGTTCAGGCTGTGTTTGCTGGGGTGACAGATACTCACACTGCCATAAACACAGCCATGCAAATCAGCTTTTATGTTAACACACACACACACACACACACACACACACACACACACACACACACACACACACACACACACACACAGCTCATTCATTTTAAGTCTGTAAAAGCAGAAACAATAAATGATACAGTCTGTCAAAAACTACACAGCAAATCCAGCATGTCCAAATTAACACTGTCGGATTTGATTTCAACACTATTAAAGTGTCTATATGGGTCCACACCAGAGAGTGTTAATTTAACTCTTTTTGGAGAGTTGGTACGTTAACTCTGATTTAGTGTTAAACACCAAATCTGTCTGGAGTTGATAATTTAACACTTGGTGTTAAGAGTTTATATATTAACTCTCAAAGAGTATTTTAGTTTAACTACGTAAGAGTTATCTTCTAATTCATTCTAAAAAGCGGGAATTTTACTGTTCTGAACTTCTAGAAATTTCTTTTGGAAATAAACATTTACTAAAAAGATGCAATGGTTTTTGAAAAACATTTATTCTGAACTGTGCACCACAATTTCAAAACATTTTCTGAAAGATGTAACAGTGTACATGTTCTCACTTTCATTAGAATTTTGTTTATCAAAAGGTCTGACATGGTAAATGCAAATAACAGCATTCTCATCACTTATTTCTTCAATACAATATGCATGTCCTTCATTCATCCCTTTGTGGAACTTCAACGCACTTCTGCTCTCCCCCATATTCCATCTTCACAAGCATATCCTGTGCGGAGATTGAATAAAAATTAGTTGACACTAATTAATGGCACAAATAATCCAGTAAACAATTGCAGCACAGTAAAAAAAAAAGGAATCCTCTTTGAGCCATTACTTGTGTAAAGTATTTTCCCAAAAGACAAGGACACAGGCAACAGGTAATACTGAACTAAATGTAAAACCTCAACCTTTTTCATTTTTACCTAAACCGTGTGCACAAAACTCTGGAGGGATCTATGCTAACGTAGAATCCAGTCAGGACGTCTGCTACTGCTGTTTGCTCGTTTTTTTTTTTTTATGGGCGATCGTTTTCAGGCTTCAAGTAGCACCATTATACCAACATTTCACATTCTAGACATTGTTTTAGGTGTATTTGACCAAAAGTTTGACTGAAAATTCACATGCAAGCTTTTTTTCAAGGCTGTGGTATTTGCCCGCAAACAATACCTTTCAGCTAGCTAAAACAGAATATTATGCTATCAGCGAGCAACATGGCTAATGCCTTTCACACAGCTTTGTCTCAACTCCAAAGAGCCACAGAAGTAAAAGCTCATAATAATAATTGAAACAATCTTTGAAAAAATGACTTACCAAGCATGGCAAACAACTCAAATATGTAGAGCAAAATGTTCTGAAACGGCTTCACTTCAGCTTCGATTGGAGCCGTGCTGGGGGCGGAGTCTGTGAATTTACTCTGTTGGTGTCATAGCCCCTCTAGGAGTTCAGAGTTAAGAGGTCAAGAGTTAATGTTTCCATTGTAACACCTCCAGATTTGACAGAGAAACACTCATTTTTAACACTCAATTTTAACTACTATCATTTTACACCTCAGAGTTACATTAAAAGAATGTGACTCTGCTTAGAGTAAAATTAACTCTACTTTTGCAAGAAGACTATCGAATTTCCCAGAGGAACCCACCCGAGGGATTAATAAAGTTCTATCTAATCTATTAACACCAAAACATTTAACACTTTTGAATTTGCTGTGTATGGTTTCATTCAATGTTTGGAGCATTTAGACTTTTTTGTTACTTGTTACAAGCTGTTTTCCTCTAAGAATCTCAATGCCACTACACAGTTCATTTGCAAAGACATTCATTAATTCATTCAGGAAATAAGTTCATAATTATCTCAATAGACCGATCGGACCTGGTGTGTGTTGGTGGTGTGTAAGCATGACTTTGGTGATCCTCTCATGTGCACTTATAAGTACCACATATGTATATGTATATAAACCACAAATGTTATTATTGCATATATGCAATAATAATGTAGACATTTGTGGTTTTGAGTGAAAGGTTTCCAGTATGAAGACTGTATGACTGCAGCAGTTTTCTGTGTCATATCTGTAGCTGTAAAAATGTTCTATCTATGGGTAAAACAATAACACACACACAAAAAAAAAACAACCTTTCAACTTAAAGACACAAAGAAACAAAGCCTACATGAAAGAGTTGTGAGCTTTGAAGCACATGTCCCACCAATCAGAGAGAGAGAAGAGCATCTCATCATTTCAGCAGAAACAAGCCCGAGGGACAAACCATCCTTCTGTGTTTGACTTCTTGACTCACATTTGACAGAGCGGCTGACACAGAAGCAACACAGCATTCACCACCAACAGCTGTCTAAATACAGAAACCTTAATAACCGTGGAGCGCCATGACCTGCCAATCAGAAAAAAAACCCGTCTTGCTCTGTATCCTTGGACGGCTGCAGACAATTACAGCATGTTGTCTGTTCTTGGCTTCATAAGGTTATCTGCTTATATATATATATATATATATATATACAGTGGGGCAAAAAAGTATTTAGTCA
>NW_024586976.1:0-1017 GCF_018398535.1 Haplochromis burtoni
CCAGACGCATCTCCCCAAACCCTGACTCACTTTAAGCCTTTGTCTCCAGAATCCCAGACATCTAGTAGCTACATTTCTGTTAAATTCTCTAGTCCAGTCACACTGGAGTACAGCATGTAATGTAATGTTGTAGTTTTTGCACATTATCAATAGGGCTTTTCTATCCTGCGTGCTGTGTGAGATACTTCCTGGGTTCGGGGTGCAGCATTGCTGTTCTTGCCTTTTATGGTCCTCTTAGGCAAATATAGCCTGACAAAGTAGGACTATCATAATGATTTATTTTAATGCACCATATAACAAAAAAATTGTAAAGAGCCAGAATAAAACAATAGATCTTATGCAGAAATATTAGAGACAAATCGGGACTAAATTACTAATAAAGATTATATAAAGACTGTTCCCACATCTTTTTTTTATTCTTTATTTTTATAATTATTCTAGACCAGGGGTCAGCAACTTTGAACACCCACAGAGTCATCTGGATCTGGTTTCCACGGAAAAGAAAACACCGGGAGCAGCAAATACTGTGTTGACATCTAACATGAAGATAACACTCTATAAATTGTTTTTTTTTTTTTACCTTTATGCTTTGTATAAACAACTATAGTGTGTTGCTTGTTAAATCCATGAAGTGCTATAGAGAAAATTAAATTTTATTTATGTAAGGAATACATTTCGAACTCTTAAAAAATTATAACAAAAAAAGAAAGACACCCAGTCTAAGGTCTCTTTTCAGTGAATTAAAAAGCTGAACTATCACATCACAGCAAGGTAGACCAGTGTGTTTTGTTGAACGGACCTAGAAGCAGAGTTTGAAGAGGATTTGCAGGTTTTAACAAAAAGCAATCTTTTATTTGGATGATGGCACGTGAAAAACATGGAACCTAGAAAAACTAAGAAAACTAGGAAACAGTTTGACTGTGACTATGGTGGAGTTAACAGACGACCTGACAAAGACATACAGAGGACATAAATGCACACAGGAGGTGATCACGGGAAGTGAGGACACATGGGGAA
>NW_024586976.1:2402-3641 GCF_018398535.1 Haplochromis burtoni
GGTGTGGTTGTTGGAGTTAGTGTGTGTTTGGATTTCAGGAGTACCTTAGTGGATTTAGTGAGTGAGGTTAGCAGGAGAGTTGGTCGAAGGCCTGTACAGGTCTGCAAGTTGGAGAAATCAAATATGCTAAGATACTCAGAAATGGAAATCTACTGATTGGTTGTAACATAGAAGTGCAGGTGGAAAAAGCAAGGAAACATTTGGGTGTGTGCAAAGTTAAAGTGAAAAATACTATAAGAGTAGGGGAAAGGAGAACTAATGGAAGTAAAGGAGCAAGGAGTGTCGTTAAATGTCAATATGAAAAAAGAAAGTGACATTTGTAGAGGTACATAAAATGGTTGAGCAAGAGAGACAGATTAGGAAACCCAGGTTAGGGGAGAAACAAGTGATAGAAAGGGTAATGGAAATGGGTGAAAGGAAACTAGAGGAAGAGAAGAAGATGAAGGTGACATTCATTGTGAAAGTAATAAATGGAACATCAGATGTGAAGTCCAAGACTGAGAGGATTCATGTCATAGTTTAGATATGAAGAACATCATTTGGGAGGACATGAGGGGTGAACTAAGTAGTTATGCAAGTCAAGAGGGATAATGTGGTGGTTAATTTTTATAACCATATTAATCCTACAGTGGAATGCAAGTTTTCTGTCAAATGGTCAAGATTTTAAACAGTCTATATATCATCAGAAAGAAAAACCTGACTGAGGTCTCCTTTCAAGACTCTCTAGCTCCCCCTGGAGCCTCTGCTTATACTGTTTCTCCAGATTGAACTGAAGAACAAGCTCTACTTAAAACACCTCCGGGTGCCCAGGTCAAGCCAGACGCAGCTCCCCAAACCCTGACTCACTTTAAGCCTTTGTCTCCAGAATCCCAGACATCTAGTAGCTACATTTCTGTTAAATTCTCTAGTCCTTATGTTGTAGAGAAAAAGCTCAGCAAGACCAACATTATTCAGACCCCAGATCGTAGACGTCCTACTCGGTTGTGTCACGTCAACATGATGAAGTTGTATAACTGTCGTAAACCTTCAACTGTGCCACAGTGTGGGAAGCATCTGAAATGTCAATTCAATTCAATTCAATTCAGTTTTATTTATATAGCCCCATAACAACCGTCACCTCAAGGCACTTTATAATGTAAGGTGGACCCTACAATAACACATTTAGAGAAAAAAAACCAACAATCATATGACCCCCTATGAGCAAGCACTTTGGCGAGAGTGGGAAGGGAAAACTCCCTT
>NW_024586977.1:0-3640 GCF_018398535.1 Haplochromis burtoni
GACCAAGGGCTTTCACTATGGGATAAAGATCTGTCAGGAGCACATATAAGGACTTCAGTTTTCCCCTCATTGAGTTGGAGGACATTTGCAGCCATCCAACATTTGATCAAATCTAAGCAGTTTGTATTTGCTGAAATTACCAGCATGTTTAGTACATCAGGTTTGGTTGTAATTCATTTCCTTTCATTTCCTGTTTTGTTTTATTGGCAAGTTGTCTCATGTGTCTTGTGGCTAGTTTAACTTCCCCTGCCTTTTAAGGAGTTTTTGCTGTGAGTAATCAGGCTCTGAGGACAATGGTACCCTGATTTCACCAAATAGAAAGAAGTCTGTCAGATTAAGTAGTTAATTTTTCCCAACATGTATCTTGTGGATTACTGGATGACCCAGACACTGCATTCTTTGTCAGACAGCTGCAGAGCTCACCCAGCACTCCATCCACACCATCAGCAACACAGAGAGAATCTGCATCAGCATCCTCCTCAGCCAGCCCTGCCTCAACACCGACCGAAGCAGCCCCAACCCCAGTCAGGCCACCTGATTCAAAAAGAAAGAGGTGTCAGGTCTGCCCAAACAGTAAGGACAGAAAGACAAATTTATTGTGTTTCAACTACAAAACATATATCTCTGCAAAGAACACACAAAAAGTATCACTTGTCACCTGTTCTGCTTTTCTTTTCCTTTTTTTCAGTTTATATTAAAGTTCTATTGCTGGAAAAAAAAGACTTTTTTGCCTTTTCTTCATGTAAATATCTATGGGTCCAAAATTGACCCATAACACCATAGATGTCACTTTAGTTATTAATATTAAAATAAATAAATAAATACAAAACCTTTTATTTAAGAGATGTTTTCTATACCCCTCAGTATTAGTCAGGTAACAGGTGACAACCTTTTATGTATTAATATGATTCTCTTGAGGTTCATTTTACCATTTTTTTTAATTGAAAATGAGGGGCATTCTGAGAAAAAAAGGCCCCACCACACCAAAAGTATTGAAACCAACATTTTCATGGATAAGGAAACCTAAGAAGGTAACCAAGAGATGAGAAACAAATTGGATGATAGCTTGTTGTTTTTAGTGTATTTTATAGCTGATTTAATAAACAGGTCAAAACCAACCCGTTAACATGAGCGATGATAACTGAAAACTAACACAAGAGGAAGGGTAAAGGTAGCTAGGTCCCAGCCTGCCCCAATTCCGAGGAGAAAGGGCGCTAGACTCCACCCTGTCCCTGCACCCAGGACCAGAACCCTCCAGACCCTCCACTGCTTTGCCTGAACTCATTGTGTCTCCTGTGACAGCCCACTACGGCACTATTGCTCTGACTGGTTTCTCACCAGAACAATCAGAGCTGGCTATCCCGGTGAGTTTTCTGTTCCTGTGTTTTCTGCTCCTGCTTTCAACTATCCTGGGCCATTCCAACTAACCTAAACTGGCTAGCTAATTCTGTTCAGTTCCAGCAACAAGAGCAACCAGAGAGGCACAAAAGGAGCATTTAGGTGCCAAGCAGCTAAAGCCTGAACTTGAGTCTTGGGTGCCATATTCCCTGAGCCTGATCTTGTGCGTCATTGTCTCAGCTGTTTAGTTTTCTCTCCTGTTACTGTTTGTGTATTTATCGCCTCATTCTCCCCTCAGTTATTTGTCTTGTCATACTGTTTCCTGAGTGTGCTTATACCCTGTGTTACGTCCTAGTGTATCTGGTTTCACTTAAGTTTATAACATTTGTTGCTGTCTGAATAGTAAATATTTTTAATACGTTTTGTTGTTTGCTTTGATTATCTTATTTTTGATTATCTTGCTTCTCTATTAAAAATAATTTTACCTTTCTGAGCCTTGTCTTGTCTTTCTCCTGAAACAATTCATCTGTCAGGCAGGCAGGCACTGCCATGCTTTCATTTACTGTAAGGTTTCTCTAGAAGAGTGAGTGTTTGTCAATCACAACAAAACTATATCATCATGTTGATAAATATTAGTACAGATTGTACATATGAACCAGGGTCAGGACACTGTTCCAACTTGCTGCTTCTCACATGCAGTAACATAGTGTTTATTGACAGTCCAAATTGGTGAGGAAGTCTTTGATCCAGGAGCAGGTGGCAGGGGAGATCTGAAGGTGGTACAGTTTGGTAGTGAGAATTTTGGTGTTGAATACTTAGCTGTAGTCCACAAAGATCCTCACATAGCTCTACCTGTTCTCCAGATTTCCCACCGCTCTGTGAAGGGTGATGGTAATGGTATCCCCCGTGGCCGGATACGCTCTGTAAGCAAACTGGTGGGGGTTGAGAGAGGGAGTTAGGCAGTCTCTGATGTTCCTAATCAACCTAACCTAATCACTCGAAACACTTCATGACCACAGGTGTGAGGTCTATAGGTCTTTAGTCGTTGAGGCTGTCTATTCCAGTCTTTTGGGGGATGGGAATGATGGTGTGGGCCTTCAGACAGGTAAGAACAGTGGCATGAGTCAGGGAGAGGTTGAACAGCCCATAGACGATCCCTGCTAGTTTGCCCACACAGGCTTTTAACCAGAGGCCCTGTGATGCCTTTTTTTCCTGCTTCTATGTCAGGGCTGGTGAAGACCGGGTGAGCAGTACTTACATGTATTATATTACAAGGGAGTGCCAACTGCTTCCTGGCTAGTCACATGTTTGAAAAACTTATCATGCATAACACATGAGTCATTTTGCATGGTTTCATCCAGTGCTAGTCAAAACTACTGTATGTTAGCATGTTTACTGGTTCCTTTGAGGCAAATTCTGTTCTAACCATGCAGAATGATGTGGCTGTTCCACTGTCTCTGTTGAAAGTGAAATATATCAATAACTATTATTTACATTATTTTATATAATTATAGTTATAATTTGTTTATCTCTACCTTATGACTCCTGTTAGTAAGTGGGATACATTAGGGAGCAAGTGAACATTTTGTCCTCAGCACTGATTTGCTTTTTTTTTTTATTTCTGAGTTTTGCAGTTTAGCACTGATTTGCTAAAACCAGGAAAAATGGGCAAACGTAAGGATTTAAGTGAGTGTGAAAAGGGCCAATGGATATGCTGGACAAGCAAGTCAGCTCCATGGAGCCCCCACCTCACAGCTTACAGCACCCATTACCCACATAGCAAAATTGGTATGGCCTGAATCTGGCCCCCAGAATGTGCTTACACATAGCCAGCATACCGCAAAGAATGACGGCCCTCTGGTGGCCCATGTGTGGTTTACCTCTGGCAATCCTGATCTGGGCCGCCAAAGTGTCGTCATTCTTTGCGGTATGTTGGCCATGTGTAAGTTGTGTGCAGCCACGGGCCAGTTGCAGACACTATGCTGGCCCTGTGCTGGCCCAGAACAGTTTCAGCTCTGGCTCCAGATGTCAGCCTAATGTGTACCTTAACAGAGCCATGTAATAAAAAAATAATAGTGCAAAAGAAACATGGCGAAACTATATTCAGACAGGGAATGGACTGATTCTTACATAGGGCTTTTCTGCTTTCCCGGATTACTCACGGTACTCTATACAACATGCCATAACACTAGGTTTTTGATAAAGTAAACACTCACAAACCTGTCAAACCTGCATTTGAAACGTTGGCTACCATAGCAGTATAGTATTGGAACGTGGCAGTTAGGTCTTCTAACTAAAATAG
>NW_024586978.1:0-702 GCF_018398535.1 Haplochromis burtoni
TTTTTTATTTACTTGGATATCACTGTTCTGTGCTGCTCTTTAGTTGCAAACCTGCCTAACGCCTGCAGGGCTCAGAGTGATTTGAGATGGTTTTGCCCACCAAAGGTCAGCATCAAGCATTCTCCGCGTCCTCATGTTTATAAGTGAAAGGTTATCTCCGGGTGATCTCAGACAGTCTGCTTTAAGGGCAGCAGATCAGGTTCTCCAGTGAGGCCAAATGGCATGCACAGCTTTACGCAACAATCAGATGACCGTTTATCAAGCTGATGCTAGACAGACTGATGGTGCGCCGCCTCCTCGAATGCGAAAACAAAACAAATATATTCTTAGACAAGGTACTTTGTGCAAAAAATAAAAGACAAGCTTAAACGACTGAGAGTAAGTGACAGTGAAACATATTCTGGAGTTGAGCGTCGCGCTGGTTAAGCAGTCCCAGCTTTAGTAGAAAGGTTTGTGCTTATGTAACCAAAAACTGGCCATTTGTTACCAAACAGTCAGCCTAGATAGATGATGATCATTTTTAAGCAATTAAAAGCTAATAGTGGCTGACCAAGCAACCGCTGCACATTTGGGAGCTGCTCATTTTCAGCGGTATCCATCTACAGCTGGACTTATAAACAGAAATATAATGAAAACCACACGCTGAAAAAGATCCCGTGATATGATCCAAAGCTCCAGAGGGAATGAATACGAATACTCATA
>NW_024586978.1:2349-3638 GCF_018398535.1 Haplochromis burtoni
CCCGCCCCCGTAAGAAGGATGAACACCTTACAAAAACTGAGCCGTGAACTAAAGCTGTGCACACACACAAAAAGATGACTGAGTTTTTAAAAGTTTAAAAAAAAAAAAGTTTGATGTTTGACAATTTTATTCAACTCCTTTATTTAACTCATGATTGGGATACTTGATGAAAAATAAGCATGGATGTCAACACAAATTGGGAAAACAAGTTCTTCTCCATGATGCCACCCGTCCATGAGCGTTCGGATCGATTCAACCGGCAGGGAGAGGGCTGAGGGGTTTGCACGTGGTTTGGAACAGAGCCGCTGCAGATACAAATAACCATCCATCGTTTAGATAAACACGAGCCGTGATGTCACAGGACATCGTAGGAGCAAACGCTAACGGGTTACTGTGATGGCTTTACAGAGCAACGGCAGAAGCCCGCTGCAGTCCCCTGAAATGTTCATCCTTCTGACCTCAGCAACATAGTAACCTTCAACCTGCTGGAAATGTGTTTGTTTGTTTTGTTTTTTTTCACCCAATTAGACACAAATTAACACTGAAACAAAAAAAAGACTAAACTTTTGGAATTTAGACTTTGTCTTGGCATCACTCCCAAGTAGCTGCCTATTTTTCAAGGGACTTGCTGAGATCTGCATGCTCTGTAAACATCAACAGCGTGGTGTGAAATGCAATGATGAGCTAGCGCCCACAGAAGGGCAGAGCTGGTACTACACCCCCTCTCCCACCCATCCCCAATGTCCCTCAGTTTACAAGAAACAAACAGGAAATAAAAAGATTGAAGAAAAAAAAAGAAAAAAAAAAAAGAAAACCCCCCACCCCCCAATCGGGCCTGGCAGCACGCCACTGACTTCAAGTGTGTGCGTGTGCATGCTTGCGTGTGAGGATCAGTGTGTGTGCGGCCGTGGCCGCCAGAGTCTCTGAGAATATGAGAGGACTGGTGCATGTGTCTGAGTGTGTTTGTGTATGCATGTGTGTGCGTGCGTGCTGAGGCTCCATGGGGGTGAGGGGGACTCCTAGTATTTCTTCCCCGGGACAAACTCCTTTGCTTCAGGATTCAAGATGCTCTTCCTCTGCAGAGAGAAGGAAAAAGAATAAAATTACTCATTTTATCAAGAACCGACAAAGTGAGCGGAGCGCAATCAGACGCATCTGACTCACCGCCACTTCCTCCAGGTTGTTGTGGTGATCGCTGACCGACAGGCCGTTGAGCTGCTGCTGCAGCTGCCCCACCCCCTGGTTGTTGAGGTCGCGCGAAGGGATGAACCAATCCTGGTCCTCCTCCT
>NW_024586979.1:0-1189 GCF_018398535.1 Haplochromis burtoni
TTTAGTAACACAGTGTTCCTACGGGAAAGTAACGGTAATCTAATTACCGTTTTTGCAATAGTAATCCCTTACTTTACTCGTTACTTGAAAAAAGTAATCGGATTACAGTAACGCATTACAAGTAACGCATTACTGCCCGTCTCTGCTTATACCAGAGACTTGTACTTCTACTTTTAAATCAAAATTTCATCAAAAAAAAAAGAAAGTTTATGTCATATAGGTGAGTACTTGTTGGTTTCTGGGTGACTAAATGAATAAGTGTGTGCCATACACAGACATCCATATGTATATATATATATATATATATATATATATAAGCATTTGAATTATGCTCCTGTCGTTGTTTGCAATTGACTGCTTATTTGTTTTCTAAAGATGAATTAAATCAAATTTTCCATTTGCCACACTGGTGAAACCCATAGAAAAAATAGAGTGAGAACAAAAGTTTATTCATCTGGCAGAGACACATAAGACAAACATAAATTAAATATAAATATCTGTGATGTTAACAATATATACATTGAACATTGAACTGGTGTGAAGTGCTGGGAGGACCAGTTAAAGACCAGCAGCTGGACATCAGTGGTTGGACTGGTGGACTACTTCAGTGAAGAGTAGACGACGTCTGACTCGGGTTTAACGTCTGAACACAAACACACACAGTTCATATTTGTGTTGGTGTGTGGGAGCTGTAGCCTGTTTGTTTATATTATTAATTGATAATTATGAGACAGTGTTTTTTGGATTCTTTTTCAGAGTAACGCAAAGAGTATTATAACAAATGTATTTCTCCTGGGTGTAGTTAAGTAACGTACTCCATTACTTTAAAAAAGTATTCTGTGTAATATGTGTAATAACTTTTTAAAATCACAGTTTTTCATTACTGACCACAACACTGATCACATGCATGTTGAAGGGGAAATACCTCCAACATGCATAAACATAAACCAGTCACTATGTGATTAATTTGCACGAATCTAATGTCTTTGATATGCTGCTTAGCGACGGTGGCGCCTCTCAAAATGGAGCCAATGAGAAGTGAGGAGAAGAAGCAAGGTCCCACAGTGGTTTCACCTAAAACCTGTGCTGATAATGACCCATGCTTTTTTCACACCTAGGCGCATGGGATGACTCACTTGATTAATAGTGGTTTAACAGCCTTCTTAAGAAGCAACTCCTACAGCTAGCT
>NW_024586979.1:2407-3634 GCF_018398535.1 Haplochromis burtoni
GACTTGAATTTTGAAATAAAATCATATCAAACTTTTTTTTGGAGAATTTGGCTATAGTCCATTCAACACTGTGCAAATGGCATGTAATCAAAATTTGAAAAAGCCACAAAACGACCCCAAGACCACCCAGGGGTGAGCAGCTGTACCTCTGGTCCTCTTTGGCATGATGGTTATTAGTTCGTAACTAATGTCAGTTCCCCCTGTGCAGCTGTATCAGTGTCTGCACAAAAAAACACATAAATTACTTCACTGACAATGCTAATAGTATTACACATTTGAGATTTTCATTTTATTTTCCATGTCTTAACACCTGTGCTGTATGAAAGTTGTTGACCAGAAACAGCTGGGGTGTTTGAATGAAAAAGAAGGCAGACGCCACAAAGCTGCTTCAGTATTTTCTTTTAATGCAAACTGGTGCACTTCACCACAAAGCACAAAGGAAACTTATCGTCACGGCATGAACACTATTATTAGCCAAACCAGAACACACTGCGGTGAGAAGCCTCATCAGCTTTAAGTGTAAACAACAGGAAGGTACTGCTTTGGTTTTACATGCAGGACTTTAAAAAAGACAAAATGAATTGACGTTCAGTCTTTCTGTTTATACACTTGATATTGACTATGAATTCATAATACTAATAAAACCAAAATCAGATTGGCCTAATTTGGACTGCTTTGGAACTTCGTGCTAAAAGTAAGTAAAAACCTAACATTCAGTTCAGTTTCCATTTGGAAGGTCTATGCCAAGGTACTGGAGATGACAGTCAGTTTATTAGTTGAACCTCAGGTTCAAGAGGAACAATATGAATTTCATCTTGGCAATCAGTCACAATCTTCTGGGTGTCTTGTGGGAGGTGAGTAAGGTATACCGGCCCATTCCTTCAGGAAATATTCCTGTGGTGGGGTGTGGTTGGTGGCTCAGCTGCAGGGGAGGAACAGCAGGTTCACGGTGTTGTGTCGGGGAGGCAAGCATCTTCTAGTCGTGCCTTCCCTATTTCAGTAATGGCCAGACTAGAGAGAGGAGAGCAGATGATGGAGTAGAGCACCAGCACTGATCTGGAGCCAAAACTGTGCAGAGTGTGAGAGAAATCACTGTCTGTTCACGCCAAAATAAAGCGGAGTCAAAAACACATCCACAGAGTTGTGGCTTTCTCGTTTGGCTCTCGGTGAAGGCGGTCGCACTTTTCTCCTCTCCTCCTTCCCCTTATCTTCCCTGCTTAGCCTCTT
>NW_024586980.1:0-3633 GCF_018398535.1 Haplochromis burtoni
GGAAGTTTAGGGGTTTTTTTCGCTGTAAAAAGAAGTTTTCTTCCCACGCACGATGGACGCTAATGTTTTTGTCATTTTTTATGGAATCAAACTCAAAATAAGGTCAGTACTTCCACGCTTTAAACGCTGCACGCTCATACTCTCTCCCACAATCGATATGTGATCCATTGTTGATCTGCACACAGCTGTTGTCACTAACGGCGCACTCGCTTACGTCACTGTCGTGAGACATTCTCGCAAAAATTCACGGTTTTAGCAACGCAGTAACGCAGCGTTCATATGGGAAAGTAACGGTAATCTAAATACTAATCTAATAGTAATCCCTTACTTTACTCGTTACTTGAAAACAGTAATCAGATTACAGTAATGCGTTACAAGTAACGCGTTACTGCCCATCTCTGATAGGGGGTCATGTGATTGTTGGGTTTTTCTCTGTATCTATTATTGTAGGGTCTACTGTACAATATAAAGTGTCTTGAGGCGACTGCTGTTGTGATTTGGTGCTAAATAAATAAAACTGTATTGAACGTCTGCCACGGATGTGTATAGGCACTGCTAATGTTAGCATGAACAGATAAGTCCTGAAAGCTTGGAAGTTGTAGTGGGCTGAGCTAACTCTTGTCCCACCTGTTTATATTTCGTTATAGGAGCTGGAGTGGGCAAGTTATTTGCTTGGAGGTCTATCTTTTTGCTTTTCACTGTCAGACACAACACAGCAACACACTACTTATATGTGCATACATTTTTTTCTACGGTGACTACAAAAAATAGTGCACAGTAAATGAGTAAAAATGTGTTAACTACACATTAATTAAACATTTTGTGCTTTGGGCAAACAAGTGAAAATGAACAGTACCCTATGTTTGTTAGGCTAACATAAAAATGTAAAGATATACTACATATGCACTACAAAGGCTTTTTTCCACTCCATTCACATTACTTCATCTGTTATTTAAAGAATCATCAACAAGAAAAAATGCAGCTGTCATTGTAAAGGACTTCGGCTTTGGGTCTTTTCAAAACATATAAGAAAACCAATGAGTACTTTATTAGTTGTGAGTAGTTTATTTATTTGTGTGTGTGTGTGTGTGTGTGTGTGTGTGTGTGTGTGTGTGTGTGTGTGTGTTTGTTTGTGTGTGATGAAGAGTTTCAAAATCTTGGTCTAACGCATGGTGACTTTAGAAGAGTCAGGCTGCAGTATCTGAAGAGTAACAATGACTTTTATAGATTTTCTGAACCAGGGGTAGAAAAAGACATATATAATGGGGTTCAGACATGAGTTAAAGTAGGCTAAGCATAGAACAAATGTCAGTGATGAAGCACTTGGCAAGCTGTCTTGGCCTGTGAGAGCCACACAGTAATATGGACACATACATATGAGAAACACAACAACAACAATACCAAGAGTCCAGGCTGCTTTCAGCTCCGATTTCTTTGCAGTTACTGTTACTGATCGCTGGTGAGTGACTGCAAGCTGAGACCTCATGGCACGAGCCTGAGACACAGCCACCACAAACACTCTCAGATACAAAACTACAATCACAGTAAAGGGAACAATAAAGGAAAAAGTAACATCAACAAGTCCTGCGATGTAATTAATGACAAAGACACACTCTCCAATGCAAGAGTTATACCTGCCTGGTTGCTCCAGGTTATCCATCAGAATCAGACTTTGAAAGATGACAGAACAGATCCAACACAAACAGACAACAATTTTAACTCTTTGTTGTGTGATCTTGGTGGAGTAATGCAGAGGGTAACAAATAGCCAAATATCGATCAACAGATATGATCACCATGGTTCCTATGGAGGCCGAGGTGATGACATATGCTAGGTATTGATACAGAGTGCACATGATGTCACCGAGGAACCAGCAGCCATCTATGAGCACAATTTGGAAGAACAAGAGGAGGCCCACATAGAAATCAGCGACAGCCAGAGAAAGGAGCAGGAGGTTGGTGGGGGTGTGGAGCTGCCTGAATAGGGAGAGAAAACACAATATTTTATATTTAGTTTGCTCTATCAAGTGCTATTCAAATTTAAGTATATAGTGCAGAGGCTTAAAAAGAAAAGAAATACTATCTGTGAAAACAAATTTCTTTCTTACTGCTTGAGATCAATTCAGTTTGATATCTTTCTACCTGAAATGTGAGACGGAGATGATGACCAACAGGTTAAGAATCACAGTAAGCAGAGAAATGAAGGACAGCAAAATATAAGTCAGCATGATCTCAAAGTGTGGACGCCTGGGCCTCATGCAGGAGGTGTTAAAGAGTTGTTGAAAGCAGAGTTCAGTTTCCTCCATCACTGCTGGAAGAACGGCAAACTGAACTAAAATGTGTCTGCCGTCTTTATATTCATCCTCCCCTCCTTCTTCCACACCTCTGTTGTTGTTGCTGGTGTGGTTTTTCTATTCCTATAATATACTGTGTGACAGCATACTGTCACCTCATAGTAAAACAGTTCTCAATTTTTGGTCCACTGGGGCTTTTCTGTGGTGCTTTTCCCCCCCATGTGTTCTTACTTAGTTCCATAGTCCAGTGATATGGATGTTAGGTGAGTACCATTGAGTGGATGATGGCAAACTGTCATATATCCTGAAAGGGAAGGCTGAGTGGTTAAGGCTTGACAGTTGGACCTAATCGGCTCCCTTGACCTGCTCTGAAGGTCCTCTGAGAGCTGGAAGGTCACTGCAACCAGGGTGACAAAGCCCTAAAACTGGCTAAGAAGTTATAATGTGCTGCCTCTCTGTTTGCTTTCTGAGGGTTCAGAGGAAATTCAGGAGTTTACAATACGGCTGCCCCTCCCCGAGCCTAGTTCTACTGGAGGTTTTTTCCAGTTAAATGGAGTTTTTTCTTCCCATTGTAGGCACGTGCTTGCACATAGGTGTTTGTGTGATTGGTGGGGCTTATGTGTATCGTTATAGGGTCTTTATCTTGAAAGTCAAGAAGGCTCAGCAGCGGCTGTAATACGTGAGGAGGCAGAGGAAATTCTGCATGTCGGCCAAAATCCTCAGCAGGTTCTACAGCTGCATTGTGGAGCCCACACTGACCAGCTGCATCACTGCATGGTACAGCAGCACTACTGACATTGACCGCAAATGCCTGCAGAGAGGGATAACAACTGCAGAGAAGATCACCAGAAGTACGCTGCCCTCTCTCCAGAGCATCTACCATTGCAGAGTCCAGAGGAGAGCTGCCTCCACCCTCAAAGACCCCACACACCCCAACATGGACTGTTCACACTTCTGCCCTCGGGACGGAGGTTCAGAAGTGTGAAATCCAGAACATCCAGACTCAACAACTCCTTCTTCCCCACTGCCATCAGACTCTTGAACAGCTGACCTATTTTTGAACAGTAATAACAATTTTTTTGATTTAAGTGTCTTGAAGATGTTTCGCCTCTCATCCAAGACGTTTCTTCAATTCTAAACCAAATGGTGGCGAGTCCCTTTTCTTTCCATCTTCTTAGTTTAGTAGATGAAAGTGAAAATTTGAAAAATTTATGCACATAATTAATTTACATTTTAAACTTATATTAATAATGGATTGGATTTATATAGCGCTTTTCAAGGCACCCAAAGCACTTTACAATACCACTATTCATTCACTCTCACATTCATACACTGGTGGA
>NW_024586981.1:0-3633 GCF_018398535.1 Haplochromis burtoni
CTCACATTCACTCGCACATTCACACCTATGGGCAATTTGGATTAACCAATTAACCTATCCCCACAAACATACTATATATATTTATGTTTAATGTTTTTCTAAGTATTTACAGAGAGACAGGAATAAAAAGGACCCAGCTGCTCTCCAGGGCAGGAACAAGGCTGAGGAGGAAATGCTCCATTGGAGACTGGCGTGGCCTCTTCAGGGACTCCAGGATGGCCAGCTCCACTGCCGATGGACCGTCCTGGGACCCGTCCCTCATCTGCCTCGGAGCTGTCCTCCTCTGTGGGCCTGTAAAACAGCACAAAACACAAAGAAATGAGAAGGCTGCTACTTGATTTTAATTTCAACATTGAAAGAAAAGAAAAAAAGGGATATAATCAGATTAGTTGTAGATATTAAGTAAAGGTGATCACAAGGGAATCCCACCGAGTAAAAAGCTATCAATGCTTGCTGTACATACCTGTGGGTGCAGCAGGAGCTCAGGGACTGGGGAGCCAGGAGAAGCAACAGGCGATGCTCTGCTGCAGAATCAGTTGGTTCTATCAATACAGTATTAAATGTTAACAAGTTGAAAACAATAATCATAGAGAAAGTATATACAGTGGTCCCTCCTTTATTGCAGCAGGGGTTCTCAGAATAACTAGCCCCTCGCCACGTACTTTATACACTTTTTTCCCCACACATATGAACATTAGTCACAGTTCTCACAAGTTGATTCTCAAAGTGCAAACCTTTGTAGATTGCAAAACGTAAAAGTATTATTATGCCGCAGTTTGTCTTCATCTGCCTGCCACTTTCGTGCGCCTTTTTCCCTCGCGGTGCAGGTGTCTATTTCCGAATGAGGCTCATAGTTATGGGTGTTTTTGTGCTGTTTTTTTCTATTGGATGTGATGGTTATCAAAACCAAGCATGATAAATTTGGCAAGCGCAAGAGACACGACACGGAGGAGATTTGTCAATCAGGCTGCAGAATGCAATGCTGTACGGTGCAATAAAAAATCAGCGAAAAAGCGAAGCAGTGACGGATGAACAGCGGGACCACTGTGTGCTGTTTATTAATAAACAATAAAATATATTCCTATATGACAACATGCATAAAAGCAGAACGGTATTTGTACATCAGTGGGAAAATAGCGGTGGCTTGCTAGCTTTTGTGCTAAAGCCAAAAGCCAAAATGCAACACAAAAACTGACGCGCATGGTTTTATTCGCGACTCGCGAGCCAAACGCGCCAGACGTGGTACACTGACGCCAGTTTCACGTGTTTTCGTGTTTTCGCAAGGCAAATCTGCTTCCGAATTTTCAGGGACCCGCAATCGCATGTCATCGCGCTTTTTCCATTGACTTTACATGTAAACCTGACGCTCTGACCGCCTCTTCCGCGTTCGGTGTGAACACACCAGAAACTTCAAATCAAATCAAATCAAATCACTTTTATTGTCACATCACATGTGCAGGTACATTGGTACAGCACATGTGAGTGAAATTCTTGTGTGCGAGCTTCACAAGCAACAGAGTTGTGCAAAATACAATAATGTAAACAAGCAAAATACAAGAATGGCTACATCTGAAACTAATAAATATATGTACAATATATAATAGTATATGCATTTCTGGATGTGTATACTAAATATTTTTCTACGTGTGTGTGTGTGTGTGTGTACACATATTTTACAAATTAAATAGAGTAAACAATAAATAAAATATATAAAAATATACAGAGTTGAGACATGTGCAAAACAGTGGCATTACTGTACAGTATGGAGTGCATAATGTTAAAGTTCCAGTAGTGAAGCTGAGGTGTCTATGACGTGTTCAGCAGTCTGATGGCCTGGTGGAAGAAGCTGTCTCTCAGTCTGCTGGTACGGGACCGGATGCTGCAGAACCTCCTTCCTGATGGAAGTAGTCTGAACAGTTTATGGCTGGGGTGACTGGAGTCCTTGATGATCCTCCCCGCTTTCCTCAGGCACCGCTTCCTGTAGATGTCTTGGAGGGAGGGAAGCTCACCTCCAATTATCCGTTCAGAGCACCGCACTACTCGCTGGAGAGCTTTGCGGTTGTAGGCGGTGCTGTTGCCATACCAGGTGGTGATGCATCCAGTGAGGATGCTCTCAATGGCACAGTGATAGAAGGTCCTGAGGATGCGGGGGCTCATGCCGAATCTTTTCAGTCTCCTGAGAAAGAAGAGGCGCTGCTGCGCCTTTTTCTGGTCAAGGGTCTGCCACCTGCTTGTTTCATGAAGATGTTCTTGCTTTGAAGGAATGTTCCACAGTTTTGTTTTGTTTTTTGTTTTTTTGTTTTTTTACAGTGCTGTTACTGCAGTGTTTATAGGTTTGTTCCCCACAGGTGGTTTTCCTGATGCTTTGGTATGGTAACTACACATGTGTTTCCTATGACCAGGGCCATGGTTGTGGTAACAGCAGAGTGGGATGGTGTTTACGGTAATTTTTGCACAATATGTCATTTTTGTTTAAAAGTCTTAAGCATAGCAGTAAGAAGTTTGCAGGTTTATGATTTATACAAACCCTGGTCAGAGGTGCTGTTCCATGATGAGGCAGCAGAGGGTGCACAACTCAAATATTTGACACTAGTGCTGTCTGTTATCTCATTCCTGTGAACTCAATGACAGCAAATAATTTTCCCTGTAATGATATGGAGAAAATCATTTCTAAAAAACCTGAGTCATGAACCACTATATCAAATTTCTTTTCACTAAACTAGCTGACCTGTTTTTCCCTGTTATTAGTCCTAGCCACCAATTCCTATCAGCAGTGTTACAGCCAAAATTGATTGGTATTTGAAAATGTTCATAATTTACTCAATGTTTGCTAGAGTCGGACATCTGGCTGAACTGGATTTTTATACTTAATTTAAAAAACAGTAGTCAAAGGAGTAAGAATTTTCTACTTCTGGTTTTTAGCAATAGTTCTTCAAGCTTACTGGTGATCTTTGGGTGTGTGTGTGTGCGTGTGTGTATGTGTGTGTTGGGGGGGGTGTGTGTGTGTGTGTGTGTGTGAGAGGGGGGGTCCACATTACAAAAGGCTTCAATAACTCAAGGGTTTGCAAAAAACTGAAATGCTCTAAGCTATTGTGCATGAATTGTATATAGGTTATCAAATCTAAAACACATCTCCACGGTGACACCTAGTGGATACTTTTGCCTCTGTCACATCTTGAAAATGATGTTCTGTGAAATAATGAAACAGAGAACAATAAGGAAAAGTGCTGCACAATTTTAGGAAATGCTACATATTACAGCAAATACAGTTTTCCCACTGTTGTGTTACATAGCTGATAGCGTTTCAGCTACTTAGTTTTTGGATCTGAATGTCACTGTAATATGCAAGTTATTGTGGGTACCCAACATCCGTTATCTAACACAGAAATTGCAATTCAAACAGGCAATTTATTTTGGTTTGCACACTCTGGCTTGTAAAGCTTAGTATTTAATTTCTTTCTAGCAAGAGTTTATTTATGTATTTATTTTATTTTTTGGATCTCATAGAACCTGATGTCAATTTCTTTCTTCACATTATTTCCTTCCATTTACTTTAATGGTATAGGTAAATATTAAACTATAAATAAATGCCTTGCTTATACAACTCTTTCTTTCTTTCACTCATGTCTGTCC
>NW_024586982.1:0-3633 GCF_018398535.1 Haplochromis burtoni
AAAAAAATTCTATTGCACAATGTTTAATGCAAAAACAACAAAATATCATGTCTGTCAATAAAACTGCAGGATTTGTACCTATTTTAATATCAAAAGTAGCGTAAAACAATTTTTAAAGTTTTACATAAAATCCACAGCAACAGTGAAACTGTTATGATACGGCTGTGTGGCAGGGAGGATGTAGGACACAAACGCAAAACAATCATCAGAGCAATGAACTTAAAATGCTGCTTTATTGCAGTGGTATAATTTTCACGAAAAGAAAAAAACTTGCAAAAACAAAATGAAACTAAAAACTGGGAACTAATAACAAAAACACTTCGAAACCTGTAAACTAGTGACACTGATCTCAGGGAGCACGGAAACACGCAGCATGGTGAGGGGACGACGTGACACTGACAGAGAGAAACACAGGTCTAAAATACACTGAGCGAAATGAGGGAATGAGACACATGAGGGGAGAACAGTCGAGACCAGGGTGAAGCAAAGCTAGAAACAGTGACAAAGGACAACCAGGAAAAGATCCAGGGAAACAGAGTTAACAATAAAAACTCTGAAAACCATAAATTTCACACTCCAGCCTCAACTCTCGCTGCCCGGTACCAAATGACTCACGGTCCCGGTGAGGGCACGAAAGGTGAACCGTGTTATATCGAGGGAGGGACCACTGTAATACAAAATCAAAACACTGGTTCACAGACCCAGGACTGTGACAGAAGCATGTGGAGTTGAAAAACATATTCAGTACATTTCATAAAAAATGAAACACAAATGTAATGATCCCAGTTTATTCAGCTCAGTTGTTGCACATGTGGATTTTTCACCAGTTTTCAGCAAAGTGGAAGCAGGCAGCAGGAAGCAGGCAGTGGTTTAACCCACTTTTGTTTAACTCAGTTTTCTCCTGTTTTGTGGACAGCCAGGAAGGTCAGGCATTGCATCTTCCTTTTCTTGATCAGGGAAGTTTTACCCTGTGTTTTGTTTCTAGGAAGGGGGAGAGTTTTTGTTTGTTATTTTGGCCTCGGAGACCCTGATGCTTTTAGCTTCCTGGCAGCTGTGTTTATTGTGAGTCTTTTCCTTTTTTTCAGCTTTGTAAAAATAAACCTCGTCAATTCAGCAGCAGCTGTGTGGTTACACACTTTTCCCGTGTTGTTTTGCGTTTCTGTTTTGAGGGGCGTAACAGTCGTTAAATTCTTTCTACATGGTGTTCTTAATGTGAGTGAATAATCCAGCTGTTAGCACAGCGAGTTTACAACATAGGACACATATTAAACAGGTCAATACTGATAGATAGATACTTTATTGATCCACAAAGCAAATTGTTGTGTTAGAGCAGCATGATAAAAAGTGAAAATAGGGCCTTACACTATGAGACAGCGCAGGAATTTTTATATTTACAACAGTGAAAAAGAAAAGCAAAAATTAAATTTGTTGAAAATAGGGCTGCCACGATTAGTCGACTAGTCACGATTACGTCGACTATCAAAAACGTCGACGACTAATTTAATAGTCGACGCGTCGTTTGAAGCTTTGTAAGATCACAAAAGACGCAGGAATAAGTAGTAGGATTTAAGAGTGTAATAACGGACTGAAACAGAAGATGGCAGCACTGCATGTACAAGGATGCCAGCTGCCGTTAAACCCCGAAGAAGAAGAAGCTGTGTCCCAGAATTCATAGCGCGGCCCAGCTTAGTTTCCAACAATGGCGGCAGCTAGTTAGTTTTAATATTACTCTTATTATTCTTTCTGGGTCACAAAATAAACGTTTAACATATTTTCAGGCGAGAATGTAGCTGTGTAAACCTCAAATATCTGCTCAGTTTATCAGGACACCACATATTTTCAAAAGCGCTCCGACGTTTTCGGAGACGTCTGTTACCCACTAGCTCGATAGCTAGCCGGGGGCAGGGCTCACTAGAGCCGTGAGAACACCGGACTCCTGGCAGATCATTTTCAAACCCACCGCCGTCTTTCACTACTCAGGTTAAACATGATATATAAGTCACTTAGATAACTTCAAAATGTTGTTTGGCTTTTTTCAGTGTTTTATTTGTTCCTGAGTAAATCTGTTTGGCTGAGAGGAAAGTTATAGTTTTTACACAGCTGAATAAACATCAAGCAGACAGCTGATTATCAGAAGTGTGAGAATCTACTCCGGTGTCCTGTTATATTTTAGATAGCAAGGAGTTTATTAAACTTCACCGAAACAATCTGCAAATTTCATTAAAATTTAATAAACTATCATCTTGTCTTTATTTTTAGTTAGCACATACCTTAAACACTTAAAGCTGTAAGCTAATGATAGTTATATAAGAGCAGATGCTGCTGGTGCAATAAGCTGTACGTTTTACGTCCAATGGATGATGATCTGATTAGTCGACTAATCGCAAAAATAATCGGTGACTAGTCGACTATCAAAATAATCGTTTGTGGCAGCCCTAGTTGAAAACAGTTAAAGTAAAACGGATATTGTGTATAATATGTTAGGGATTTTATACCTGACAGGAAAGTAAGGTCTCAGGTTATTCAGAAGAATAACAGCCCACCGACAACTCTGGATTATATGCTCATAAATGTATAAATATGCAAATGTAACGATGTAGAAATAAGTAAATAGTGCGATGTTTGAGTATAAAATTTCTTTTTTACAATGTACAATCTGAGAGACTGAAGTTGTTTACATGATATTGTGTGTTGATGTGTTGATGTTCAGTCGCACAGTTTAGTTTTGTGCACACCTGGTTGTTTCCAGTCACTCTGCTGGTAGATTCTAAATATCAGCAAATTACCAGGTTTAATCTGATTTTTTTTTTTATTACCTTTTTATTGTTTATTTTCAGTCAAATTGTCACTGGGATGAAAAATTTTTGATTACCACTAACAAGAGCAATAAAACCAGGAAAGCATTAATGATCATTTTATATTTCTATAAGTCTGATGATGGGATATTTTCTCTTTGATCAGCTCCTCCTAAGCCCACTGTGACCCTGCAGCCATCCTGGACTCAGACATACAGCGGTGATACAGTCACTGTCAGATGTGAGATTCATGGAGGGGAAAGAGTTCAGTGGACGTATGAATGGAGAGGAGGCCAGAAAAACATACGTGAAACATCAAGTGTATATACAATCAACAGTGTTAATGAGTCTGATGGTGGAGGATACAGCTGTCGGGCCACAAGAAGCTCTTCCTGGACAGAGTGGAGTGACAGCACCTCATTGAGAGTAACAGGTGAGGTGGACATATTTCACATATTTTAATTTGTACTGAACAATGTTTCATCAACTCAACCAAACACTTTGTCTTTCAACAGCACTGTAGGTTTATTTTGTGTTTAGGATCAAAAGTAGTTTCAAATATCTTTTCGTATCATTATAAAGATATTTAATAATCACTCAGTGAAACATCTGGAAAATATTTTGTTAGTTTGATGAAAGATTTCAGTCCAAATGTAATAATCCCAGTCTGTCCCATCTTGACCTCATGGCTGCACATGTGCAGTTTATCACTGCAGATCAGTTACTTCCTTTGTTTTTAGCATTTTTACATTAATTCCTCGACGTTTCAGGTTTGACTACAATATAACCTCATTTTATTAGAGACTGTTCTGCTACATTACAGGTTCCACTTAGATTC
>NW_024586983.1:0-1064 GCF_018398535.1 Haplochromis burtoni
CAACACTGCAACAACAGTTTTGTCCTTTCTGCAAATATCCTGTAATAGACAACACTAGATAATTACTTATCACAGTCAAACAACCTTTTTACTAATTTAAGTTAATTCCAAACCTGCATTGCAGCTTACAGAATACATATAACTCTCAGTATGAATGTCACATTATATCTGTAGACATCAAATATGCAAGTATTGTTAAGCTATGAACAGTCACAGCACCACCACAGGAGCGATGCGGTAAATGACCTGTATTTGTATAGCGCTTTTCTAGTCCCTAAGGACCCCAAAGCGCTTTACACAACCTGTCATCCACACACTGGTGATGGTAAGCTACATTGTAGCCACAGCCACCTTGGGGCGGACTGACAGAGGCGAGGCTGCCGGACACTGGCGCCAACGGGCCCTCTGACCACCACCAGTAGGTGCAATGGGTGAAGTGTCTTGCCCAAGGACACAACGACTGAGACTGTCAAGCCGGTGCTTCCGTTTACAAGGCGAACTCCCAACTCTTGAGCCACGATCGCCTCGGTGACACTCAGAGATGTTACAAAGGAATCCAGTGTTACTGCACAGCCCAAAACACAACATTTGAGGTCAATAAATACAAAAAGGCATTTTATATTTTAGTTGCATGCCAAGAGCAGTAAATAAATAAATATCTGAAAAAATAATAAATGTGCTTCATCTTCATGTGATCACAGATCTTGTTGGACTTCTCTGCCCTCAGCTCTGGGCTACTATTCATCCTATGCATCAAGCTAAACATTTATGGCTTCATTGAGCACTCAGGGAACTGTTGCATTCTTCAGAGCTTTTACTAATGTACCTTTTGTAGTACTTTCATTCTTGTAAAATGATTGCTTGGAGTAAAAGCTCCACTCCAGCCATTACATGGTTTTTCTGCTATTCAACCACTAGATGGCGGGCCTTGACATGACCAGACCAGGAATACAAATATTTGTTGATACAAAGATTCAATTACTTAAAAGAAATGACTATGACTGGTGTTATAGCTACGTATGACATTTGCAGGGAGTTTATAGATTAGCTGAACAGACCAAAGG
>NW_024586983.1:2167-3632 GCF_018398535.1 Haplochromis burtoni
AAGACATCAAGTGTCGGCCAAAGTGCTGAACAGAGGGATAATATAATAAAAGAATTGAAATAGAAAGAAAACATTTTAAAAAAGAATTGTAAGACATGTAAGAGTATATAACATATAATGTACATGCAAATATGCACATACATATACAAAACTGTACACATTCACACACAAGCACACATATGTGAATATAACGCATATACACATACAACACCATCCATAATATAAGAGACCAAATAGACAGAATAAAAAAAGATATCAAAGAGATCCGAAAGCCTTGGAAAATAAGTAGGTCTTGAGAATCGATTTAAAGACTTCCAAGGATGAAGAGAATTTTATGAAGGGGGGAAGACTATTCCAGAGTCTCGGGACGGCAATGGAGAAAGCCCTGTCCCCTCTAGATTTGAGCTGATAAAACCATCTGACTGGAGGAGAGCAGAGATCGAGTGGGTAAGTGGAGGCTAAGAAGATCTGAAATGTAACCTGGAGCCAAACCATGGAGAGCTTTAAAAACAAATAGTAAAACCTTAAAATCGATTCTATAGTAATAGCAAGAACACAGCTGTACCTGTAATACAGTGTAAAATTGGATGGATCTCCACACATTATGCTGGATCAGTCTTACAGAAGTGTGGTGTTAGATCAATATTCATGGATACACTATAAAAAAATAAGATGGTCAGACTGAAGCAGCCCCTGTTTAACAGACTCAGGGCAGCGAAGGAATGATATGAAATTATCCACAAAGTAAATGTTTCGATTTCCGCAACAGCATCTCTACATTCAAAGTAAAATGGTCATGTACAACTGTTGAAAGTCACTGAAGGGAATTAAGTGATAATTGAAGGTGGAGTTTTCCCTCCTGTGGAAACTTTAGTTGATGTGTTGTGATGTGACTCTGTTCATCTGACAGCTTTCAGTATCTGGTTTGTTGGAGCGTCTTGATCTGAACCAGCTGAAGGGAAAAAACAGAATCAAATCAAAGAAACCAGAAAGACTGAATTATGTTATTTTACGATGAGTTAGTTGGTTTCAAATGCGTGTGTCACAGAAACATTTTTCTCACCACTCAAATAAGATCAGTGTGCTCATGAGCATTATGATTCCAACAGTCTTCACTATAGTGTAGAAACCAACCAGGTTTCCACCTGTAATGCAGAAAACAGTAAATAAAATTGTTTTAGGTGAAAAAATAGTTTTCAAGTCTAACAGATGAACAGCCACGTTGTAGGATAAATTACAAGATTTGAACTTCATAAAGCTAAATTTGCTTCCTTTTCAACTCACTTTTAAGAAATACCTCAAAAAATGATTTAAAAAATAAAAAACAGCTAAATGCTGAGTAACTTTACCTCCAACAGTCATGTTAATCTCTGCTGATGTCTGATTACCCAGATCATTAGTGGCCACACAGTAATAAACTCCTCCATCTGTTACATTGAAGCTGTAAATCTCTCCTTCAGATACT
>NW_024586984.1:0-3631 GCF_018398535.1 Haplochromis burtoni
GTTCTTCTGGTCTAGTCTCAAGGCCAATGAACTAACAACTATAACAACTATCTGTTGCTCATGTGATACATATCGTATCACAAATTGGGTGATTCCTGCTGTTTTTTTGAAAACTATGCTACGGTTAGGGGGTTAGGTCAGCTGAAAAAAGGGTGGAGTGCCCACTCTGGGTCAGGGAAGAGTTCCTGCCCCAAGTGGAGGAATTTAAATATCTTGGGTTCTTGTTTACGAGTTAGGGGAGCAGGAGATTGACAGACTGATTGGTGCTGCGGCTGCAGTGATGTAGACACTGTACTGGTCTGTCGTGGTGAAGAGAGAGCTAATTATGCCTGCCATTAGAGGGCCGGCGCCATTGCCAGCACCCATGCTGATGGATAGTCTGTTCCTCTGGCTAGAAGGTTCGCCTTTAGCCCTGGTCGGGTTCCTACAAACCTTTCGTAGTTTCTCACACTTCTCTGTACTTATGCTTGCTATGCATTTTTCAAAAAATGCCTCTCTGTGCAAAATGGGTTGAAAAAAAAAACAACAACTGTGGGATCCTCTTTGTCCGTGATTTGGACAGGGGGAACAAATTGTGGCTCAGATCAAAATCAGCCTGATATTATTTGTATCCCATACTGACTATGCAGATTGTATACCAAGCCTTGTTTGCCACACATGAATGCAATAATACATTTTTTGACAGTTGGTATATAGTATATAATTCTCTTGGCATAAGAATGAGAAAATGTGAACTTAAATTCAGAATAAGATACTGGCTCTCAAAATCAAAGCATTTTCAGTAGCAAGCTCTCTAAAATCCCAAGGTCACCCAAGATGGCTGCTGTACATTGATTAAAAAATCATGTCAAAGAAGAAAGAAGTATAATTGCTTGTAATATTTACAAAAATCCCCAGATTTGTACATCAAAATTAGTGACAGTCTCAGAGGTGATCAGAGACAATTAATTATGTTTAACTTTTCAGTACAATTTAATTGTTTTGAACATCATTGCCTTTTATAAAATAAAATAAGCATACACATCTTTGAACTTTACAAACATTCAGCAGCCATCTTTTATAAACCAGCCAACCTCTACCATTCAGTCAGGGAGATCTGGGTGAGATCTGCCTGTTTCTAATCTGTGATATCAGACCAACCTTATAGCTCGTTCCTTCTTCAGCATGCAGAGCTAAACCTGAAATAAAAACTACCTTCAGTGTCACTTAGTCCTTCTACTCAAATACACATATTCACATCATCTTTTCACTTTACACCAGTGTTGCAAGGTGAGTTTTTGAGGAAACCTCAGCTATCTTTCACTCAGTTTTTATACGTTTTAAAAATATTACGCTTTTTGTGCAATTTTTTGTCCCATTGACATGATGGGGACCACACTACAAGTGTGGTTGCTGGTTTAGCTCACTGGGGTGAGCCGTGTTTTAGCTCACTGAGATAAGCAGGCGTTCTGAGAGCGGGAGGCGTGAATTCCAATCTTTCTCGTGGCAACATTTTTTTCAGCAGACAGTTCAGTTTCTTCTGCACACCGGTTTGGTTGCTGGCATGAGCACCATTGTAGCTCACTGAGATGAGCAGGCACCCTGACAATGGGGGCGTAGGTTTGACTATCTGTGGCCTTTCAGCTTTTTTACCTCTTTTCAGCGGATAGTTCTGCTTCTTCAGCAGTTTTTCAAAGACCATTTCCACTACATGGCATTCACCTGCCATTTTCACATGAAATGTAGCTTTTTCTAGCTGTGTTTTAAATGGCTTAAGTTTACCTAGTCTATTGACTCTGAATCACCAAATAACTACTTCTTTGCAGATGTATTTGTTCAGTGCTGTTTTTGATCTGACTACTGACAGCATACTTTTATAAAAACTACTATGATCACTTTCATGTTAACCTTATGTTCATAAACAATTGTGAACCATGGCCTTGTTGCCTTCCTATTCTATTTGTATTTATATTTTTATAGGAACATAAAAACTAAAACATTGGTGACCGAAGCATATGTTGAGCTTAACATACCTGGTATCGCAGTTGCAGTCAAGGGTCGTACTATAACGCCCTGGATAGGATACTGCAGAGGAGAGTTAGGCAAAGCAAAAAGTAGCTTGGATAGTATTGAATTAGTCCTGTTGAGGAGATGGATTTGGAAAAAAATTACACAAAATAATTTTGAATGCTCAGTATGACACCCCCACCCACACACACACACACATTTTAATTCATTTATTACTGCACTGAAAGTCTAACAGTTCACGGAAAGCTCGCACCCATACATCCATCTTCTACCTGGCTTTGTATTGCTGGAACTCTTTAGTTCGTCGCTGCATTAATTCCTCATACTGGTCTTTTGGGATGTGGTCTTTGAGAACTGTGAAGCCATCAGGACAGGTGCATGGACCAGGTAAGCGATGTTGTGTGGGCAAAGATGACTTATAATTTAGAGATCCTGAAGAGTGCCTGTAATATGGAAGTCCTGAAGAGTCACAATTCAACATCAACATTTAAATGAACTACTACAGTCAAGTATAAAAGAAAGTATGTCCTTATGTGATGTGATCCTTATGGCAGCCTCAGCATGGCCATCCTAGTCATCATTAGATTCCTCCTCATCAGTCATTTCTTGGTCTAGATTGCATGGATTATATTCTGATGCAGACAATTTCTCCTCTAATGCATCCCCACCCTCAGTTTCCTGGCCTCTCTCGTCCTCACCAGTGTAGTGATCAAATAAGTAGTAAAGAGCCTCACTTAGGTTATATATCGCCTTGTCATGGTGCTGACACCCACTGACCTCTGAGCAAAGCCTCAAAAAAGCATTGTACACCAAATCTACGAGAAAAGTTCAATGATACAATGATGCTGCCAACAGAGGAGTTGTTGGCATGGAAGTGAGGCTCTATTGTGCAAACATTTCCAGTGTAGTTGCTAGGGAACCCTGTGTGTGTGTGTGTGTGTGTGTGTGTGTGTTTATGACCATCTGACAAAAGAGGATGTACCTGAACTCAGTTATTTACACTAATTGTTGTCTCCACTATTAATTTCTAGTGAAACTAGGGAAACAGTAAATGTGCAGTGTTGAATAAAATGAATTAGTGATCATTCATTCGCAGGGTGCGTTCGTTGCTGCCCACGCATGTGAAACCGACTGCAGTCTCTGTGTTTTCTAACTCAGGTGTCTTAGCTGAAGAAGTACAGGGTGATTTTTAGAAGTTCCCTGTCAGCCCTCTATAATGATTGTGACAAAGACACTATCAAATAATCAATACATAATTGACGTGCAGACTTTCAGCTTCTTTTCAAAGGGTCTTACAAATATTGTGCACGGGTCACTTTCAGCACAACACTGTTTTAGCTACGTCACTTTATCCTTCTCACTCAGTTGCTTCAGTCTGTCTGCCATGAAAAGAAAAATGTATAACATACAAATTTGAAGAGGACAGTTTGTCCACACACACACGATACAGGAATAATTTACCTTTGTTTTGATGTTGGAAGATTGTTGTTGGGTAGCTCATTTGTCCATTTACACGAATTCCCCATATAGAATGCAAACATGATGAACAGCACACCAACAACAGCAATTGCAAAAAGCTTTGCGTTTGTATAGATATACATCTGTTGATACACAGAAACACACA
>NW_024586985.1:0-3629 GCF_018398535.1 Haplochromis burtoni
TGCTTGTTCCATATTCAGTTTTTCAGCTAAACTTGTCCATAAGAAAAAGTTTCATTCTCATATCTGGAGGAATAAATATATTTCAATAAATATTAACGTTAGCCCGCGACTTTGTTCCAGTTTTGAATTTTGGCCCACTGTGTATCTGAGTTTGACACCCCTGCTTTATGTGGACATTTGAACACTTTTTACCAGTTAGGAGCATTTTTATTTACTAATGTTTATGTTTTTGGCAGACAAAACAACAGATGACCATTAACATCACGTGTGTTACTACGAACATCTCAGACATGACGAGCACAGCTGCTCCAGAAGGAAGGCCACTGGGCACGAGCTCACAAAGGTGGTGCCCTGTACCTGCACCCTGCATGGATGCTGGTGGATGTTCAGAGCAAACACCAAACTGTGCTTTCCAACCAAGAACTTACGCTTCCCTGTAGGGAGGCTCCTGAGCAGAGCCTAATGCTGAGTGTGTATTTAAAAACTGTTCTGCATGAATCAAAGTGTACGTTAAACATTGAACATCCACACCTCCTGATGTGGGTACACGTGTCAGTGTCTCTGACACAGCGGCAGGCGAGCGTTCTTCCAGCAGAACATCAGCTCTCTGACTGTTTAGCGTTGGATCGTGAGATGTTAAAGCTGTTGTAAATTAATAAACTATCAGGTCAGTATTTCTGGCGACTACATCCGTACCCAGCAGCTGGACTGATGGTCCATCCCTCCAAGTGCACTGGCCTGGAAGTTCCTGTAATGGAAACCTTTCACTGAAGAGGTCAAAGGTGGGATAACCACAGTCTGTGTTACTCTTCTGAGGAACGTTCTGTGAGAAACGCTGTCCTCGCAGGCCCGGCGTCCTCGCAGGCCCGGCGTCCTCGCAGGCCCGGCGTCCTCGCAGGCCCGGCGTCCTCGCCATTAGCTGAGCTGTTTTGGATTCACCGTGGGAGGAATGAAAGCAGCCAGCGTTCAGCGCTCAGCTGCCAGCTCGGCTCAACCCGCTTCACTGATTCACTGAAGCTCTTTGGCCCAGGGTACACAGCTGCTCTGCTTCCTGCTTCTTTTATTGTTGTCCACTTCTTCTGTGCTGAACCACACCAACCCTGCCCTCAGCAGTGGAGAGAAGCTGTAATCTGCGGATCAATACGGCGCACCGGAGACTTTAAACCCTCTCACGGCCGCCTCTGAATTTGTGCTCGTCGATCTGCACGGAGGATGCCGAACGAGGAATGAAAAGAGCACGGCAGAAGCCATTGTCTTCTTTTTTATTACTCCCAACAGATATGCAGAACAATCGCGGAGGACCGAGCCCCGGCTACGTGCTCTAATTAATGATTTCATTATTTCTGAGAGTGGCTGCGCCTCCGTCTGAAGCCCCGGTTTCTTCTTTGTCTCGCTCGCTCATTACACAGTGATGTCATTATAATTTCACCTCTTTCTTCTTACATAAGAGCCGCAGTTTGATGCTGCACAGCAGACACTGAAAGCACCGAGGTTAAATTGAACCAACCGTGCAAACATGGATGCAGCCTTATAAGAATGCACTCATTCACTGTGCCTGCATTGATTCGTCTTGATCGCGTTACTGTGATGATGATCAAAAAGGATCAAAAGTGAATAACGTCAGTGTGTCTTAAACTCCAGGCTTTGTTTCAGGAGTTCACTTACATTTTAAAACGTTGATGTTTCACATCAGTTTCAAAAATCCTGCCCAGAGTTTCATTATTGTGACATTATGATGATTAAACTGAACTTATCTTGTGATTCAGGCTATAAAAATGAGAGTTTGTCCCGTAGGACGATTTACAGTTATTAAATACGTACTGTAAGGTAACCATGGCAACCAGCAGAAGCCCAGGTGACGCACCGACACCTGCATCGCCACCGTGAGGTCACTGGGAAGCCCGTCATAGATCTGCTGCAGCAGATGACTCTGCTCGTCCACTGAGGACATGTCGTTTTATGAGGACGGAGTTCCTTGCCGAGGAGGTGCTGGCTCTCTGCGGCCTGCTCTCGGTGTTGATGCTTCATCATCTGCCTCCGAAGGCTTGTGGTGAAATGTTGCTCAGGCCGATGCGCCGACGTCTCCCGCGGCGCCATCTTCAGGTCTATTTTGTCTTGTGGGCTTTTTCACTGCGAGCTGGTGGATGAATCTCGCTGGCGTGATTCGGCCCTGCGGACGCGACGCCTCGCCGCTTCATCGGGCAGGATTACTCGTCTAACTGGAGAGTAATCTGTTGTGACCTCTGCTCTCACTGCCTTTGCAGGGCACTGTGCAGCATTTTACATTTTTCTGTAATAACTGGCCTGAAAACGTTCACGGTCACAGGGCTTCCTGATCAAGCAGGAAAACAAACGCACGCTGCAGGAAGGGACGTGCTCCACTCTTTGTGTAAACACATGAAAACTGGTTTGCAGGATAATTCAGGTTTGAAATGCTGTTGGTTCATTTCCAGATTTGTACTTTTCTCCTGGACCGAACGACGGCAGCTTTGCACGAGTCACAGCTCAAAGAATAATCCTCCTTCATCTCACTCTGAGCCTGCAGCCCATCATCATCCTCATCCTGCAGTTCCTGGATATGTGTGAATGCAGCGAGACGGTGCACTGGTCCACAGACGTGTGGGAGTCATTCCTCAGACCGTGTCATCATAACATGATTATCGGTGTTGTCCTTATTCAGGACTGGAAATGATTGTTTTGCAAAAATACAAAAAAACATGTTGTGCTGACTCATGTCTCAGATTTTACTATAAAAACATGGATTCAGTTTTTTGACTTGTGGTGTGATGCATTCAAACACGCGCTGCTGACCAACGTTTGCATGTAAATGCAGAAAAAACACATCTGATTTGCTGTAAGCGAACAGGAAGATGAATATCGCGTTACAGGTGTTGTGTGTCCTGGTCCTGCTGCTGCGTGCTGTGCGTGTAATCAGATTACACGGCGTTATCCCGCTGACACCCAGACAGACAAACGGCTGAATGTAAAGCTCAGTCTCAGCGATGGATTTGAGTGGTGGTGTTTGATTTATTGGTAAACTGTGTGTCTGAGTTACACTCACCTGTGCAGAGTCAGCCAGGTGAGCGCATCAGGAGGAGGCGTGGCTTTTGTTGCCCAACTTAAATTATGGATGTTAATTATTTACGTTAAACAAAGTGTGAATTTGTGTAAAGAGTAAATATTCAGTGAGTCTGTGCGTTTATTATTTTATCCAACTTGAACAGCTGCAGCTCATAAACTCATATTTGTCTCAGCCATGAATACCTGGTTAGCATCACAGGTTCTAGCATCTGTTAACCCAAATCTACTAACTGGTGAAGAATCCACTGACATGTTTTAATGATTGTTTTGGGGGTGCTGATAACGTCTGTGAACCAGCGCCGCTGCCACAACCTCGTCTCTGTAACGTCGTCCACGCTGCGAGGGCGCGGCTTCTTCATTACACGTGTATGATTTTACAAAAGACTGTGATAAGACCGCGCTGTTCCAACCAGTTAATTCCACACTCGGATCTGTTTGTTGTCTCTTCAGCTGCAATCACGGCCGACACGCAGCCGCCATAATTACACACCTGCTCTGTCTGTCATCGCTTCACCTCGTTATATCATCCTCGCCGGGGGCTCAGCTCC
>NW_024586986.1:0-1413 GCF_018398535.1 Haplochromis burtoni
ACACAGCAATAAGACATTCATGTAGTTGTAAAAAGCATGATGATATATTAAGTAATCCAAAGTATTTGAAATACCTTACTCTCATTTGAGTAACGTAACGGAATACGTTACAAAATACATTTTGGAGCATGTAATCTGTAATCTGTAGTGGAATACGTTTTAAAAGTAACCTTCCCAACACTGTTCACCGAAGCACAAGCTGGGGTTCACTGACTGTTGTCACGCAACGTTCCAGCATCGACTGAAGCTACACTGTTAGATAGTGCCCAGGTAATGATCCATCAGCAGAAGGTGTGGCTGGCTCAAGAGCACATCAGCATATCTTTTCTGTTTGACGAGTGGAGCGATACACAGGGTGGTCTGCAAAGAGTGCTTTAGGAACCTTCCTGCCACTGTCCACAGCATCGTCCATTAACAGGGTTTGCAGGGCTAAGATGTATTCAGAAATATGCAAGCAGGAGATGGTGAATAAAGTATCACTACTATAGTATAATACTTGTAACTCCTGGGGAAAAAAACAGGTAATGCTTTTCCTTATGTTTGATAAACAGGTTATTGATCAAAAGTTGGAGGAAAGCCACATTTCTCCTTATTTGGGTGAAATCCACCACTTCGGCTCAGGTTTCTTCTTCTGCAGCTTCAACCATCTTCCAGGACAGCCACCTCATGGCCTCTGTCAGGCCTGTAGAGCGTCCACATTCCTGTAAAGGGTCTTAGTCTTGTGTCTGTTGTATCAGAGTAACAGACTACACTGTGTGCAACAAAGTACAAAACACAAATATGTGGTGCTAATTATGAGATCTTAGTCTTACAGATAAAAATAAATCCCAGCAGGTCTCATTTGTGGCACCCCAACCATGTTTCCAATCTTTGTTCAGGAGACAGCGCTGCCAGAGTCTCCCTGCTTAGTTGAAAATCAGGCCTGGGATCCATTTTATATATATTACATACTAGTTTATATACTGTAGTAAATGTATACAAATTCAGTCCCAGAAATTATCCAGAAACTAACTAAAGGTAACATGTAATTCCTAAAAGCTTGTAGATTAAACAAAGTTATTTTAACTGGATAGGATTATCTCGTAGCTGAGGTACAAAACATGCTGGTGACAACAGTGCAACAGCTGTAGGTCCTGGGAGATTAAAAAACAGAGCAAGATTTCGAGCTCCATTTTTACAAGCCTGTGCTTCACACTGTAACGGTTGCTAGGCGACAGGAGATAAACCCAGGTAAGGGTGGGAATAGATCGAAGGCTAGAGCATCCAATTTCACTCTCAATTCCAGCCTTCACGGTCCACGAGGAACTCAGCCTATGAAGGACCGAGGCTACATAGACTGGGTAGGCTGGGTCCTTTGAAAGATGCAGCCCCTGAATTTGTACACAGTCTTTGTGTGTGTTGGAGGGAGATGGA
>NW_024586986.1:2180-3628 GCF_018398535.1 Haplochromis burtoni
TTAAACAATTTGAAATCAGATGAGTCATTCTGAGGGTAAACAGAAGCTCCAGCAGCTCTGTGCTGAGGAAACATGGTACATTCACTTATTTTGCACAAAATTCGTCTGTCTTGTCATCATCACTAACCTATGTATTTAAGTCCTTAGTTTCCTCCCGTCCATGGTCTGGTCATTGTCGATCCCTCACATGTGTTCTCATCTCAGTGTAGTTCAGTTGCTGAGTTCAGTTCAGTTTGTCATCTTCTGTTTTCATAATCAATCCTCCGTAGTCCTGCATTTGGGCTCTTTCTTTATATCCACACACCTGAATCATGACACAAGGCTGAAGTTCAGCAGGGTCGAGTCCAGTCCATGTGTTTTTCCCTACTTTCCTGTCTACTCCCCACTGTCTTTCTATCTAATAAAGGTTTTAGCAACCCTGCTATAACTTGCATTATTGTAGGGTATTTTTATATTATTGTGGGGTCTTTAACCTAAAATATAAAGGACCGTGAGGTGACTGTTGTGATTTGGTACCATGTAAATGAAAATGAACTGAATTGAATTATTCTTTGTGTAATCAAGAGTTGATATGAGTAATGAGTAATACACTTTTCCCGTGATTAAAGCTTATCCCCGTTCATAACCTCGACCAGGTGGTGCATTTCAAATATAAAGCCTAAATTAAATAAATAACTAAACCTAAATAACGCCCTGATCATAGGCTGCATCAGCGACATGATGTTTGACGATAAGACTGTATTTATATTATACATTTTAAATTCAATGCCTGCAGGCTCCTCCCGGATGGCCGAACTTCTCACCCTATCTCTAAGGGAGAGGCCAGCCACCCTTCGGAGGAAGCTCATTTCTGCCGCTTGTATCCGTGATCTCGTTCTTTCGGTCACTACCCACAGCTCGTGGCCATAGGTGAGGGTAGGGACGTAGATCGACCGGAAAATTGAGAGCTTCGCTTTTACACTCAGCTCCCTCTTCACCACAACAGAACGGTACAGCGTCCGCATTACTGCAGCCGCAGCACCGATCCGTCTGTTGATCTCCCGCTCCCTTCTCCCATCACTCGCGAACAAGACCCCGAGATATTTAAACTCCTCTACTTGGGGCAGGAACTCGTCCCTGACCTGGAGTGGGCACTCCACCCTTTTCCAGCTGAGAACCATGGCCTCAGATTTGGAGGTGCTGATCCTCAGAATTTGACTGTGTAATATGTAAAGTGTTTTAGAGCATAACTGCAGAGGAACTTTCCATTCTGGTAATGCTACCCACCCTCTGTAACATACCCTGTGTGGCCCAAACAAGCACAACAAAGGCACAATGAGTTTTTCTCTCTTTCAGCATGAAGAAAAGTTTGCATAGTGACATGAGTGTGAGTCGTTACGTAAGCCAACGTTAATGAGTGAACATAAGTGGCTGAATATCAGCTGAGCAGCTAGAATGTTAAATCATCG
>NW_024586987.1:0-1282 GCF_018398535.1 Haplochromis burtoni
AGGCACACCCGCAGACATACACACCCATACCTCGCCTAAACATATGAGTGGGACAGACTAACACAGCACAGAGAAACACACATATGTACACGCACAGAGAAGGGGAAAACGACACCAAAAATACATAATAATACACAGGTCCATGACTGCCCAGGGATCCTGGGTTGCCCAGTCCCAGGACCCTGACAGTTACAATTCAGATTCAATCTGAGCCATTCAAATTTCACTTATTCAAATTCAGTATCTGATGGCACAGATTTCTGCCCATACTGTAGTTACTTGTCTAAGTCTAAAAACATTTAACTTTCAGCACATTTTCACTCCTGTGTAGAAACACTGGCATCACATCGCCCCACAAGGATGATGTATGTGTATGGAGGGAGCGATCACTCAAGACATCGTGTCAGAGGAAGGATTTCAAATTCAGTTTTGGAATTAACTGAAGCCAGTGAAGAGAAGCTGATATGGAAACACATTAGCTTCTCTTTCTAGTCCCTGTTAGTGCTCTCGTTATGACAGTTTAACAAACTGAAGACTTTTCAGGACAATTATAGAACACCCTAATATAAAACAATTACAATAGTCCAGCTGAGAAGTAACAAATACATGAAATACAGCGGTCCCTCATTTATCGCGGGAGTTATGTTCTAAAAAAATCCTGCAATAAGTGAAATCCGTGACAAAGCCAACTTGATTTCTTACAATTATCATAGGTGTTTAAGTCTGTAAAACCCCTCACTACACACATTTTTCTCAGACAGGAATGAACATTGTCACACTTTTCTCTCTTGTTTAAACACTCTCATAGTTCAAACCTTTGTAGAACAATAAGTCCAGTATTATAGAATGAAACCACAGTACGGTGTACATTTTAGGACATCGTCAGTTGTCAGGAAAAAAGTTGTCAGGTATCAGACAAAAAATGTCAGGTCTCAGTTCTCAAGAAAAAAGTCAGGTATCAGAACACAAGGTACCAGAGAGAAAATCTTCCTGCAGGTGGCGGTGTTCTCATGTCCCACCCAGTGTTGCCAACTTAACGACTTTGTCGCTATATTTAGCGAGTTTTCAGACCACTTTAGCGACTTTTTTTCTGAAACGCGACTAGCGACAAATCTGGCGACTTTTTAATTTTATTAGAGACTTATTTATGACGACTTTTTGACGTGAAAGCGCGTCAATAAGCAGCGGGTGCTGCGGTGGGCACCTCACCCGTGCCAAAGCGCTCACAGGCGGAGGATAGTCCTCCCCCAGCTGCTATCAGGGCAGGGCTCCCGCACTGACT
>NW_024586987.1:2647-3625 GCF_018398535.1 Haplochromis burtoni
CGCCCCTCTTCCGCCGTTTTTTTTTCCGGCAAAATTATCCACACCCACCGCCGCGCTATGCATTCTGGGATATGTTGGGTCACGAAGTCTACACTGCCACAGCCTTAAAATTCAGGGAAATGAAGGACGCATTTGAGGACCGCATTTTGAGCAGCCTTTGAATTGGGACAGCCTTCATCGTGTCGCTGTGACGTAATCGGTCTTAAAATGCGGCCTTTAAGGCTGCAGACCCTGAGTTGGGATACAGCCAAGGTAAGTTTAACTATGACGTGTCCAAATTCATGGGCTGCCACAGTTGTGTTATATTAAGTTGCGGTTATGTTGTGAAAGTTACACATCAGAGAAGGAAAGCTAGTTTTGTACGAAACCAAATCAGTACTATTTTTGTCTGGCTAATTCATTCTAGCTAGCGACAGTGGTGAAACGTGATTTTTTTGTTTTTTATTCGGAGATGTTTCTGTTTTATTAGGAGACTGTCTCACCCCAACATCGTCAGACTCATGGCAGTTGCCCGCACTGAGTCCTGCTTTTTGTTGGCAGCTGAATACATTCATGGCGCAACCCTGCAGCAAGTGCTTCACACAGACAGCTGCTACTCTAATAGTCTGTGTTGTTGAAGGATTCAGCACTTCTTTTGGGTTTTTTAATCCATTTTTAGACAGCTATGAGATCAGCTGCACACTCCACAGAAGCCCAGAGTTACTGTTAATATCAAAAATATCATGCTGTCCTTTGAGATTTTAACATAAGACTGTGAGTGTGATGGATCTAAAACTGTTTAAATCTCTACAGCCTGGTAACATGGAAACTTTAAAAACAGCAGCAGAAGGTTTCAGTAGTGTACTCTAATTTGTTCTTTTCATTTAATAATAGTCTATATTATGTATAACAGCTACATTCACCCTGGAGAGAAACTAGTGAGGGAGACCATCAGGACCAAGCTGGGTTTCTGGGTCCAGAGGTTTGGAGAAACTTCTT
>NW_024586988.1:0-3624 GCF_018398535.1 Haplochromis burtoni
TAGTATATCCCTCTGGTCTTAATTCCAGAGTTAGATCCTCGAGGTCTTTATTCCATCTCCTCTTTGTAATCAACTGAATGAACACTGATTTAAAAAAAAAAAACATGATGACACATTGTTTTTCAGAAATTTCAGAGAAAAGCAGCAGAACAGCAGGAAAGTTTCACTGAGTAAAACATTCGGATTAATCTGTGGCATGTCTGCTTGAACTCTAGTGTCATAGTGTCCTGTTTTATAAACCTTCGAAACTGGACCATCATCATTAGCAGAGGTTGACAACGAGATCGACGCTCACACATACCACAGCTTCAGCTATTTGTTTATCAGCAAAACTGGAGACAGGGTTTGAGAACAATGCACTAAATGGGAAAGTATCCACAATTTGTGGAGGTTTACTCAAACACATCTCAGCCTAAGATGTCTTTATTATTTTTTTAAAAATAAAATACCTCAAACCTACTGAGAGAAAGCTGATCTCTCACCAACTTTATTGGGATGTGGAGATTGGAGGAATGCACTGCAAAGTGGGCAGACTCAAGGGCACTGATTTTAGGAGTTTGTAGAAGTACAGTACATGATCAACTGTAAAACTCTGCTAATAAAAACTGTATAAAAATAAAGAGACATGTCTAGATCTCCTTTTTGGGATGAGAAGTAACAAGAGTCCAAGTGAAACGATGCAACAGAAGACAGGTTATAAAATATTATTATAACTGCTCTTATATTATTATTATTATTATTATTATTATTATTATTATAATATTAGTAGTATTATTATAGTTTAATAGTCCGCGTTATTTTCAAATCTTTATAGAAAGGACAAACAACAGCCACGTTTTTGTCTTCTCACGGAAGCTGAAGAAGAAATACAGATCACATGACTGGAACAAAGTTTAAACTGTTTGTGTGTAAAATTGAGTAATAGTGTCTCTATTACGGATGAATCTCAAATTCACTATGAACACACACAATAATTTAAATTGAATTTTTTTAGGCTCATTTGTTGTTTTCTGTGTTTTCCATAATCTGAAACAAGATTGAGTCTTGTTCCAGATTTGTTTTCATTCTACACTGAAACAGAATAAGTTTTTATCCAATAAACAGGTGCCCATTCTTCAAAGCAAACACCTGTTTATACCTATTTGACAGAGTTATACAGTTATGAATGTGTCTTTTTCAGTGGCTGTCTGTTTTTTTACAACAGATTATTCATTGCATTATTACTCAGAGCTGAGGCGTTGCGTACAGTGGCAATTTTCATTAATCATTTCTAAATCCAAACATATAACTACAAAAAACCCTTTCCAACTTTGTTAGAAATACAAAATGTGATTGTTTGTGAAACAGTTCAAAGTGTGCCTTACCAATTTTACTGGGTGATAGTAGAACTTCAATGATGCGACTGACAACTTTTATTTTACAGTTTTGACACCATCAGCTTTTTAGAATAGAATAGAATAGAATAGAGACTGTATTGTAATTCAGAACACACACCAGTTAGTTGTCATCAGAACGGAATTTCAGTGCATTTACTTGCCATCAGACTACACGGTATAAATAAAAATAAATACAAATATAAAGGTGGTAGAAAAAAAAAAGAATCTAGGATATGTACACGTAAGAACATAGGAGACAATTTCTGTATAGACTATTGTTGGTGGAAACGATTGTACAGATTATTCAATGCTTTTAATGTTTGGCTTCTTTGTGAGGTTGGGATTATCAGCTGTGTTGTGCAGAAGTCGGCTTTATTTGACAACTGTTAGAAATCATATAATTGTAAGAACCAATCACCTAAGTAAAGATAAACAGCAGTCCATCATTATTTTAAGAATAGTCAGTTCAGAAAACTGCTAAAACTTTGAATGTGTCCCCATGTACAGTTGCAAAAAGCATCAAGCACTATGATGAAACTGGCTCACATGAGGACCGCCCCAGGAAAGGAAGACCAAGAGTCACCTCTGCTGCTGAGGATAAATTCATCTGAGTCACCAGCCTCAGAAATCACCTCAGCCTCAGAAGTTAACAGTACCTCAGATTAGAGCCCAGATAAATGCCACACAGAGTTTCAGTAGCAGACACATCTCTACATCAGCTGTCCAGAGGAGACTGAGTGATTCAGGCCTTTATGGTCAAATAGCTGCTAAGAAACCACTATTAGGCAAAGCAACAAGCAAAAGATTTGTTTGTACCAAGAAACACAAGGGATAAAGATCAGACCCACAAGAAATAAAGATCAGACCAGTGGAAATCTGTGCTTTGGTCTGATGAGTCCATGTTTGAGATCTTTGGCTCCACCCGCCGTGTCTTTGTGAAACAAAGAAAAGATGAACAGATCTCTACAAGCATGGTTCTCACTGTGAAGCATGGGGCAGCTTGGAGGGGTAACTGTTGTTTGTAAACTCAGACCTAAATTTAACTTTTGAATCATATTCAAAATTTTTTATCATATCAACAGCTGTAATGCAGACTTACATGAAGATGTTCTCTTGTTATCTAACTTAATCTGGACTAAAATCCAGGAGGTAAACAGACAGAAGATGTTTTGTTGTTTTATTTAATTGAAAACCAAATGAAAAGATGACATATTTAATCAACGTGCAGGGTACTCCCATTAAATGGGAGCTCCCTTTGGTAGTTGCGCAGCATTAGACTACAGTGAGAGAGACTGTTGTCTGTTTATTTATGTAATTCCAGAATATCATAGTTGTGAAACACACATGTAGCAGGTGTCAATATATCATAAAATATAAGATAACTAAAGAACAGGACCATTAATATAAAATAACTAAAGGACAGGACCATTAATATATTCTGCTAATATCCCAGCTGTAATTGGGACACCTTAAACCAGCAGTGAAAGGAAGTGTCACTGCTTCCTTCCGCCCTCGTGCTTTGAAGCTCGTGATTATTGAAAGTTGTGAATCAGAAAGAAGACATACAAGAAGGCGTATGAAACAAGAGGGAGGGCGGCACAAAACACATCAATCCACAAGTGTGCCTAATGATATGATCCCTTTGTGTTCGAATCCACACGGGGGGATTTATGAAGTTCAAATTATTAATGCTGTTTTTTTATGTCTGTTTTAGAGTTCTAGAGGATGCTAAAGACTGTGTGACCTGCAGAGAGTGACAAACAAAATAACTTTTTTTGATAAATGTTGTTGTTTTGCTTAGTTGTCCTCTCGAAGATAATAGTTGTGAGAACAGTTGCCAGAGTCAGTGGAAGAGCTGATTTTTATTGAAAGCTGTAGACTGTGCCTGAAAACCTACAAACACTGACTGTGAGTGTCTCGTTTTTTATCTGAGTGAAGCTCAAATGTGGAGTGGTTTCTGAAATCTATTCTTATGTTGCTGAGAGTTTTGTTACGTTAATATATTAATAAAGTTATGAAATATTATCATAGCATTTTAACTAACTAATCTTCTACACGCTGTAAACATGATAATAGTTATAAATGCTTTTAAAACAATGTGGTTTAACCAACATCAGGGTTTTCCCTTTAGTTTATCTGATGAAGTGGCGCCATCGTGTGACGTAAACATTTCTGCACCATCAAAGACGAAACAGCTTCTCAAGCTTTTGATGTTTAGGCGGTAACTAAAATCACTACAGTGCAAACA
>NW_024586989.1:0-3622 GCF_018398535.1 Haplochromis burtoni
CTACTCAGAAACACCACTGTGTTTGAGCAGGAACAGGAAGTGATACTCTACCTCAGAGCGAGCGAACACCAAATGGTCAAACATATGTTAAGTTTACATCTGAGAAGGGAGATCTTATAGACAAGTGGTCTACTTCAAGAGAAGTGAAGAGAGACTCTCTTCACTTCAAGAATCTCTTCGCCAGTTAATCTTGTTGGAAGATTTTAAGAATCTATCACCAGAGAAACTTGTAGTTTTTTTTTAAAAAAAGAAAGAAAATTAACCAAAAAAAGAAAAGAGACCACCGAGTCCACAGATTTCAGGCTCAAAGGGAGAGAGTTCCAGAGTCTGTTACAAAAGCTCTGTCAACTTTCGTTTTCAGCCTTGTATGTTTGAAAACCAGCAAGCCCTGATCACATGATCTTAGTGACCTGCTGGGGATGTATGCCTGTAAAAGATCTCTGATGTATGTTAGTGCTTGTCCATGCAGAGCTCTAAATTTCAAAGTCATTAATTAACGTGGACTCTGAATTTAATGGGGAGCCAGTGCAGCTGGATCAGCAGGGGTGGGACATGAGAGTACTAGGAAGACTTGGCCAGAAGGTCTGCAAACCTTCTGGCTGCTGCAACAGCATTCTGAACAACCTGCAGACGTTCCAAGGAGGTTACATAAACAAGTGAACAAAGAATTACAATACTCCAAACAAGATGAAACAAATGCATGTATGACAATTTCCAGTTCTGAGCGTGACACAATGGGAGTCAGCAGTATTTCTCAAGTGATAAAAACAGGAGCAAACCAGAGATTTAGCACGCACGTCCAAAATCAGAGCTGAGTCAAAAGTCACAACGAGGTTCCTCCGAGGTTCACACAAATAAGATGCAAACCAGTCCAAAGCAGACCCTGATAATACCACCCAGTGTCTCAGCCCATCTAGCAGAATGTGATGGTCAACAGTATCAAAGGCAGAGGTCAGGTCCAACATCAGCAAAACAGAGCATTCTCCTGCAACACGTCTAATCAAGATGTCGCTTGAGACTCTAAGAAGTGCAGTTTCAGTAGAATAAGCTCTACGAAAGCCAGATGGGAATTTATCCAGAATGCTTCATCCAGAACAGCTATAAGCTGCTTAGCCACAACCTTTTTTAACATCTTAGCGATGAATGGTAGTTCTGAAATTGGTCCAAAACCGCTAAGCAGAGAAGCGTCAACCTTGGGGTTTTTTTAACAGTGGGTGAATGAGAGCAGGGACCTGACCAGAAACCAATGAGGTAACAACTGTAAGCACAGAGGGACGGATAGACTGAAAGACATTTTTAAACAAAGATCCAGGTAAAATATCAAGAGAGCAGGAGGATGCTTTCATCAAATCAACTAATTTGACTAACTCAGTCTAACTAAGGACACAGGTAAAAGTCTTTCTAAAATAACAGGTCTAGCTTGAGTTGGAGCAGAGAACAGAGACACAGAAGGAGAACTATTGCTCCTCACATTACTGATTTTTTTCAACAAAGAAAGAAAATTTCACAATCTTCATTTGAAAGAAATTGGGACAGCAGGTGGAGCATTAGCAACAATATCACTAATGGTGTCAAATAACACCTTGGGGTTACCTCTGCTCTTTCAAACTAGGTCTGAGAAATAGGCAGGCCTCGCATCTCGAACTGAAGTGTAAAAAGAAACTAAAAGGTCCTTTAAATGATCGCTCAACTTTATGACAACAACACTTTAGACAGAGAATGCTGTCATTTATCCAGGGGGACGACTTTGAAACAGGAGCTAGTCTGGTTTTGACAGGACATGTGGAAATGGAAAGACAAGAATTATTTAAAAAAATAAGACTTTAAAGTGTATGACTCTTAAGTTCCCCTCCGCAAATCGCTACCTTATCGTGGTGGATGGGTTTGTGTGTCCCAGGGATCCCAGGGACACACAAGGGCTGAGGGCTTTTGGTAGGATCTCCCATGGCAAATTGGTCCTGGGTGAGGGACCAGACAAAGAGTGATTCAGAAGACCCCTCTGAGAAGAACATCGGGTTACCGGGGCCCTGCCCTGGAGCCAAGCCCGGGGAGGGTGCTCAAGGGCGAGCATCTGGTTTGTCCAGGAGGCACTGTAGGGGTCGGGTGCATTGTGAGCCAGGAAGGGGTGGAGCCGAACCCGAATACGGTATTTGGAAAAGCACAAATAACGTGTTTTTTACAAATAGTTCTTTCGAACAAATACTTTAAAAAATATTTCTATTCGGGAACAAGAAAAACTTTATATCAAAAAGCTGAGTTTCCTTATGAGACCGCAGTGCATGCCCGGATGAGTGAGTGACGTGTGAAAGAGGTGACTGACACAGGCTGTTCCACACAGCAACAGAGAGGCTCGGCTGAGCGAATAAAGGCTGAACTGCATCACTATTTTTGTTGAATAGATTTTTTTGTACCTTAACTGGGTTCCGGAAGCAGTTTATAACTTTCGCAAAGATCGGGAGATTTTTCCATTGCCCTGCATCACTGACGACTGCAGTCGGGTGCTCGCTTGTTCGTTCTGTTACGTAGCTCTGTTGCTCAGTAATTTACAAATAGGCTGTTGACAGAGTAACGTTTACATTCGGTTTAAAAACCTAAAATGATGTTTGTGTAGTTGTGTCGAATTTTATGCACTTGTGGGAGTTATATGGTACGTTTAACTTAGTTTAAGTTCGTTTTGCAGACAGCAAGATGTAGGCTATAGACTAATTAGCATAGCTTCCCGTCACTTATTAACTTAGCTGAAACTCCCCACATGGATTTGGGCAATCAAATAGAAAAGAGTGTTGCTATGTGGAAGCATTTTACAGTCAGTACTGCAGATGAAACCAAGATGAATATATATATATATATATCAAACATATATATATCAAACATCTGTCAACATCTGCTATGCATAAGCACTTAAAGCATCCTCTCCTGGTACTGGCCTCACCTCAACGCATGGCTTGGGCTCTGGGGCCAGTCTCCAGAAGAGGGGCTGGACTCTGTCTCAGAACTTTAAAAAAAAAGTTATAAAACAGGATATAAAATAGATTTAAACAGTTTTACATCCATTATACATTCAGACTATTCTCCAGCCTGGTGACATGAAGAGTTCGATTTATAAATGATAGAAGTGTAATTTGTCTTTTTCATTTAACAACAGGATGCAGATATTATTATATCACATTACAGCAACATCCATCCTGAGGAAAGACAAGTAAGGGAGAAGCAAGATGTTTGCAGAAACTTCCTCCTTTCATCACATTTGTCCTGTGCCAGATGTTCTGTTGACCAAATGAGACAGACATCATGTCAGAAAAATTTGGAGGACTGAAATTCAATCTTCTTCAGACCTCCAACATAGACCCGCTCCAGAAAAGCCCACAACTTTATAAAGATAATAAACCTTGTTTTGTGTAATATTAGAAGTACTTCAGATTATCCCTGGACAGGCACAGACGCTCTTGACTTTTACATAATGATGCTATTTCAGTCCTTTAGAAAATTAGACTTAGACTTAGACTTAGTTCCTCCTACGCCGGGCGGTGCATCGGGCAGCTAGTGTTCTCCATCGATGTCGGTCAGCAGCAACTGCTTCAGCTTCGTCCCAGGCAATGTCGACAGTTCTCAGATCGTCCAT
>NW_024586990.1:0-877 GCF_018398535.1 Haplochromis burtoni
AATTGTAGTTGTCATTTGGAACAGGTTTAATCTGAACACGTTTCAAGTCCTGAAAAAGATTTTGCCTTTAGGTTTATTTTTGGGATCCTGTTTTGATGGTCCTGACAACTAGGTAGAAACATTTTTATTTTGGTCAATTAGTCAAGGAGTGATGTAGTTTAGACACCACAAGCATTTGGACATTTCCGGGCATCATTTTTATTAATAAAATGTAATGAAAGATTTAGAGCATCAAGACTACAAACGTGATCCTTGCTATTCAGCGGATTTTGCAGCTGCATCAGTCCCTGGACCTGGACTGTCTTCTTCATTTTCATTTATCATCCGTTTGTATTTGCTCTTGAAAAATCCCAACTGGGAGTAAAAAAAAACATAAAAATGCATCAGTCATTTGTGGCAATAAAAAGGAATGAAAATAACCAAGCTACATGAGTGAATATAATAATTTATTTTTAACTAGATGTTTTCTATACTAACTTTGTGAGGCTGTGACACTGACTGAAAAAAAAAATCGAACTTACCTTATAAAGGCCAGCAGTGAGTAAAGCTAGAAAAGCCAGCCCTCCCAGGGATCCTCCAATGATCTCTTTGGTGAAATTTGGCTGAGGATACACTTCTACCTCTGCTTCAATCTGACAGACAAGTTAATAGAAAGTGAATAAATTTAAACTATTATATAACTGAAACGAGAAAACAATAGAAAGCAATTTCCAATCACCTTGCGAACAGGAGGATTACTGTTAGACCCTGATGCAAAGTAGATGTACTGGTTTTTGTTGTACTCCAGAGTGGCTGTGCTGGTTAAGAGGAATTTGGCAGATTGAAGTCCAATCTAAGAAAAAAAAAAGTGAAATAAATTGGGGATAAATTAGGTGTT
>NW_024586990.1:2774-3622 GCF_018398535.1 Haplochromis burtoni
TTTCTTGAGTTCTACTTCCTTGTTTTGTTCTCTGTGATCATTACTGGAGGACAAATCTGTTCTGTATTTTATCTTAGTTCCCCCTTGTCCTTTGGTCCTTCCAGCCTAACATATTCTACATGTAACAACACAGTTTTGGCACCCAGAATAAATCTTATATTTGTTGATTTGGGAAGTGAGACGTAAATACAACTCGGATCTAAAAAAGCATTTTGTTTTTGTTTGTTTTTATAATTTATTTATTTCTGTTCACTTCCAAGTTTGTCATTTTATTCCTTTAAGTTAATTAATAATTTTAGTGTTCATACTCTTAAACTTGACATGCTACCAGACACCAAAGCTTGAGTTTTGCACCTGACCCTCACCTGGTGAAGTTGAAATCCACTTTTAAGTTATCAACACATTTGTTGTCAGTGCCGCAGTTGATCTCAAACCCTAACTGTGGAAGAAAACATAATATAAAACATATTTTTATTACATTATTTACAGACTAAATTTAACATTGAACATTTGAAATAACCACTTTTTGTATTCCACCATCTAGCTGTACTTTTCTGCAGAACATTTCTGTTCTCAATCCACTTCTGGAAAATCCTCTGCACACACAGGAACCTATGTATCAGGTGGGATCCCACATAGAGATACCCTTCATAAGGCTTGTGTATTCTTAATTCAGTTATTTTCAAAGTTGAAGTTTGTCACTAGGTTTGAAGCAGTTGAGAAGTGCACAGTCTCTCCTTGGCCCCGAAGCTAGAGTTACATAGAAAGTAAAGTCATAGTAGAATTTGTAATGCATTTACTATATAGAGAGCTACAACTACAGTGATGGTAACTCATTTACTTCCAGT
>NW_024586991.1:0-1212 GCF_018398535.1 Haplochromis burtoni
GCTGAAAGCTTAAAAAGACACCAACTCATCCACAGTGGAGTTAAACCTTACACCTGTGACTTATGTGGAAAGTCTTTTACCCAGCCTAGAAACTTACAAACACACCAACTCATCCACAGTGGAATTAAACCTTACACCTGTGACTTGTGTGGAAAATCTTTTACCGAGGCTGGAAGCTTAAAAAGACACCAACTCAGCCACAGTGGAGTTAAAGCATACAGCTGTGATCAGTGTGGTAAAGCTTTTACTCACAGTGGTCTCTTACAGCGTCATCAAGTTATCCACTCTGGATTTAAGGCGTACAGCTGCCACATATGTGGAAAAACCTTCCACTTGCTAGGCAGCCTAAATATTCACCTCCGCATTCACACTGGAAATGACGTTTACTGCTGTGATCAGTGTGGGAAACTGTTTGTGAGATATAAAGACTTAGAACGCCACATGTTTACCCACACTGTGGGGAGACCTTATAAATGTGACCTGTGTGAGAAGACTTTTAAAGCGCCACGTTACCTTAAAATCCACCAACAGAGCCACACCAGAAAGAAACTGCAAGTGCAGTTACTGTGAGGTATGTATGTATATTATTATCTTCTTGTTTAAGACTGACTGTTTCGTTCAACTGTGCTCATTAAATTGTGTTCGCATGTTAGTAATTCTACTGGACTCAATTTTGGAATTTTGGAAACAGTGCATTTAGATAATGACTGAAACCAGCCCACTGAAGGAACAATGTGCTGGGAGTTCAGTTCCTTAAGCTTAATTATGCAGATTCTCATGACCATTGATCAACAACCACTGACCATTATGCAAAAGTACTGTTTATAAGATTGGGGGAAACTTGCAGTCAGCTTAGACTGAAGAAGTCACTTGGATGAGTGACGAAACGTTTCTCCCACAAAATTATATGTCCAGATGAACAGAATCAATTTTTGGAGGTTTACTTACCTGGATGATTGAGCATGCATCAAGATGGGTTGAAAATGTTTCTTTCTCGCTGATATAACGGGACACCTCAACGAGTTACAAAATATGATCCCCAGATAACACAACTTTCAAATACAAAGCAGCGGCAGGGATCACATTAATCTGCAAATCCTTGTATAAAGATAAGTCATATTAGCCCAGTTTATTTTTTCTTATCATTGTTTTTGGGGCGAATGTGGCTCAAGAGTTGGCAGTTCTTCTTGTAATCGGAAGGTTGCTGGTTTG
>NW_024586991.1:2385-3618 GCF_018398535.1 Haplochromis burtoni
AAGATTGTGCTGTTTTGATTGCTTTGCAAATATTCATTTCAATAAATCCAAGGAAATATTTGGTTTCAACGTTCAGTTTATTTTTAGGAAATATTCCAACAGTTAAGTGTTGATAAATGAACTTGAGTCTCTAAAAATGGGCTAAAGGAGATGTGAAGTGCAAACATATGTACATTGTGTGTAATGGGATTTGGCAAGGTTGAGAGATCTCCCGGATATAAAGAAAAATGTAAATACGACACTGACAAAAAAATAGATAATAAAGACTTAATAAAGCAAAACACTGGATGGTACAGCTCATGAAGGCACAAACATGGCCTGCTACTGGATGTGTGAGAGGCAGAGAGAAGGGGACGGGCTCCCAGACATCGCAGTGAAGGTCAAAGGTGAAAATAAGACATGCAGAGAGAAGTCACTCACTGTCTGTGCATGTTAGGAATATAGTGATTAAATAAAGTTCATTTAGTGAATTTTTAAAAAAAAAATTTATATATATATATATATATATACATTGCAATGGTTCTGATTAAGAGTTGGCCCTCCATGTAATAATGGGGTAAAAGAGTGAATTTGGCTCTATGATTGAACTGAATTATTGAGACTGACATGTAGAGCTGCAGAGGGATTTCCAAACATGCTTAGATATCATAGCCAGTTTAAGTCAGGGTGCAATTTTCCTGCGCCAAATTAGTCTGAACAGAATATCCTAGACTTATATAGTAAGTACAAAATTACAGGCTGAGAATTGTTAGATAATAGTGTAACCCATGTGAAATACATGGCCGTAAAATCCCCCCCCCCCCTTCTTTTTTTTAATCTAAGGCTATAGCCTGTTATTGTCAGAAGGGGGTGCTGTAATGCAGTTTTGTGTTCTGACAACCGTGCGTCTAGTGCGCAGGAAGCATTACCTGTCTCTTCCTATGAGATCTTCCCTTTCTGATGGCAGTCAAATGTGTGTCGGAGCTCACCGAAAAGTATCTTGGTATGCAATGCTGCAACCTGGTTAATGAGACCAGATTGTTTTACGTATAAATGCTAATAAGCTACTCTTTTATTAGGCCCCGAACTCTGACCACAAAGGGAATAACGTCTGTCCAGTTATTTGTGTTGGAATATCCCAGTGAGTGACATGCCGTTTGTTCATCAAATTTGGTGTGTTGTTTTACTTTTCTTGTTGTTCTTCACAGTGTGTTATAAGTGTTGAATGCTTTGAGCTAAAGGTGTTTTACTGCC
>NW_024586992.1:0-3617 GCF_018398535.1 Haplochromis burtoni
TTGTGTTTCTGTGTTTATTGTGGGGCGATCGTGGCTCAAGAGTTGGGAGTTCGCCTTGTAATCGGAAGGTTGCCGGTTCGAGCCCCGGCTTGGACAGTCTCGGTCGTTGTGTCCTTGGGCAAGACACTTCACCCGTTGCCTACTGGTGGTGGTCAGAGGGCCCGGTGGCGCCAGTGTCCGGCAGCCTCGCCTCTGTCAGTGCGCCCCAGGGTGGCTGTGGCTACAATGTAGCTTGCCATCACCTGTGTGTGAATGGGTGGATGACTGGATATGTAAAGCGCTTTGGGGTCCTTAGGGACTAGTAAAGCGCTATATAAATACAGGCCATTTACCATTTCTGTGTCATCCTTTTTTTGTGTGTGTGGCTAAACTTAAACCTGATGTTTAGCCGTGTCTGCAAGTCCTGAATTTGTGTCCTTACCTTGCCTGCCATACCAAACCCTGACAGAATGACGTGACCAGAAATGGACTGAGCGGACTTTGGAAGACCTCAAAACCCCACTGCGGGTTCTAGGAGGGGGGAATTCTGGCGGGCCCTGGAGCATGGGTTGTCTTTCAATTGTCCCTAGGGGTTCCCCAAAGTTGCTTTGCCGCTCACTCTCCAGCCTTACCGCTTACCAGCTCCTGTTCCCTGCTGCTGGACAGCTACAGGTGCCTTGGTGTTCACCTGAACAACAAACTGGACTGGACTCATAACTCAGACGCCCTCTACAGGAAAGGGCAGAGCAGGCTGTACCTGCTGCGGAGACTCAGGTCGTTTGGAGTGGAGGGCCCACTCCTGAAGACCTTCTATGACTCTGTGGTGGCCTCAGCCATCTTCTATGGTGTGGTCTGCTGGGGCGGCAGCATCTCTGCTGGGGACAGGAAGAGACTGAACAGGCTGATCCGAAGGGCCAGCTCTGTTCTAGGATGCCTCTGGACCCAGTGGAGGTGGTGAGTGACAGGAGAATGGCGGCTAAGCTGTCATCCCTGTTGGACAACATCTCCCACCCCATGCAAGACACTCTGACAGCACTGAGCAGCTCCTTCAGTGGGAGACTGCGGCACCCACGGTGTGGGACGGAGAGATTTCGCAGGTCTTTCCTCCCCACTGCTGTCAGACTCCACAACAAAGACTTTTGCAGCTGATCAAACCCTCACACGTGCAATAAGACTGCTATATGTGCAATTCTTGTACAATTCTTCTTCTGACAAAGTTGTACTTTTGTATTTTCTTACTCAGTTGTATATAGCATTTGTATTTCTATTTTATTCTATTGTATATATTATTCTATTCTATTTTATTCTATTGTATATAGTATTTTATTTTATTTTATTGCATTCCAGTGTTTTCTAATTTCTGCTACATAACTTTGCACTTTTGCTGTAACAAAACAAATTTCCCACCTGTGGGACTAATAAAGGTCATCTTATCTTATCTTATCTTATCTTATCTTATCTTATCTTATCTTATCTTATCTTATCTTATCTTATCTTATCTTATCTTATGTTATCTTATCTTATCTTATCTTATCTTATCTTATCTGCTTCACACTTGGGAAGGCGTGGCTTATGTTGGCAGGGGAGTTTGTTTGGGTGACCTGCAGCCTCACTCCGCTGCAATCCTTCATCCTATTTATTGGGGCTTCCTCATTCCGAGTTGCACAAGCTCTATGACTCACTGCTGCAGCCGAAGATCAGCACTTCTTCACCACTTACCTATTTGTCTGTCAGCTTTCCATTGCCTCGCCTTCCACCCAACTCCTCTCGACAGCAAGCTCCTCAGAAGAGGAACTGCTGTTTCCAGTGGCAGAACGGGCAGCCCCTGTCTGTTTGGAGGGAAGCGGTGAATGAAGTTGTGTGGAGTTTGTGTGCAAGTTCAGCAGTGCCCTAGCTTCTAACTTTTTCCCTTGCCTGAGTTTTTGAATTTTTGTATTTTGTTGAGTTTTCTGAATATTACAGCAATAAAGCTGCCTGTTTCAGTTTACCCATTTGTTTGAGGTCCGGCCATGTGGGTCCTGCCACATGGCCGAACCTTCACATGTTCTCTTTGTTACCGAGCCTTACGTCAGCTTACACCTTTTTTTTAATTTAAATTTTTATAAATATTAGCTGCTCCTTCTTGTTTAAGTTCCTTGATGTTATTGTTATTTTGAAGTTTTTAGTTTCATTCACGGTCATAACCATGTGTCCAGTGATGTAGTGTTTAACAGAATACATTGGGAAGTGAAAGGCCACTTTAGCTTTTATTCAGAGCCATGATCAGGATTTATAAATCAGTAAGGTTCCTAAAGGTATTGTATTTAATGTGTAGTAGCTGTGTTTACAGAATACACTTCTGTAGAGACTATGTCTTAGAGTAGCAATACAATCAAAATCAGAAAGGACTTTATTTTATACAGCTTACAACTTTAGCAGTCGCAGCTGGGTATTTACAAAAATGGAAGAGTTTTGTGTGCATAAAATAATGCAATAAAAGAAAATAACAATAGAGAACTTGAAATTAAAATAGAGTAAGGGAAAAGCAACCTCATGTGTCAACCTAACCTCCTAAACACAACCCAATCACACGCAGGGCAGATTGTAGGGTGGGTTATAACTTTGTAGAATTATTTTCAATGTTAAAGCCATCTAGTGCATCACTCATTAACTCATTCCAATTGTTGTTTTGTAAAAAAACAAAACAAAAAACAGCTTAATAGCTGGTTATGCCATGGTTCATGTGTAAATAGGTTGGCACAAAGTAATTTAATATGTTATGGATAGAGAGGGGACAGCAGATCTTACCATGTCCAGTCTAATATAACAGATAAGCTGACCAGGTGTAGGCTCAGCTAGCACAAATCCATTAATACAGTTTTGCTTTCATTGTCAACTAATAGTAAATACATTTTGTTAATTTTACCTCCTAGGACCTGGCATCCACATATGTGGACATCACATTTTGGGATGTCTAGACCAAAATACAAAATTTTGCTCTACAAGGGCCTGATATCCACTTATGAGGACATTATACTGCCCCTGTTGTATCGAAATGTAAAGCAAATATCCTCATATGTGGATTTCATTTCTCTCAGAAACAAAAATCAGGTAAAAATAATAATTCTGGTAATTCTTTGTTTTTACATTAATCAGTTCCCAATCAGCCCAAATAGCAAAGAGAAATTAAAAATGCATGCCATGAAAGAGTTCGGGTCTTAGGAGGATAATAGATATTTATTTAAGTATCGAGATAAAAATATTTTACAATTCAAAACAATGTTTGCTTGTAATTGGTGGGGGCATCTGCCAAGGGGCAAAAACACAAACTATCAGAGAGTTAAGAAAATCAAATAGACAGTGAATAGATGTCAGTGGCGAAGAAATGCTTAGTGAATTATGCAGCCTGATCCTAGAGCAGCATAACAAAGGGATGTTTGAGGATCAACAGATGCCTATATGCTTTATTAAAAAGGAAATTTGAAGCCTAATCCTATAAGTTCTTCTAAATATTGTAATATCAGCTTTTTTAAAATGACTCTGGCAGTGTATTTTTGCTGTTTTTAGAGGTTTTGTGTTTTAAGTATAGATGCTTGGCCTTGACAACATTGTATATTCTTTCAGACTTAATACGAATTCCCCAGTTTTATATAACACAC
>NW_024586993.1:0-977 GCF_018398535.1 Haplochromis burtoni
TCTTGTGTTTGTTTTTAGATTCCTGTTTTGACTTTAGTTATCCTCGTGATATGTTTCAGGTCTTGTTCACGTTGGACCTTGTGGTGATTTTGTTATTTTTATTATTAGTAGTAGTAGTATTATAGCCTCCCCAGTGTTTCCATTTCTCTTATCTGCTCTGTTATGTAGTTTATTCTTCTCACTTTTTTAATTAAAGTTTTGGTTTGGTTCCTGTTTAACATCTGAAGAAAGTTGAAGGTGTAGATCACAGGTGTCGAATTCCAGGCCTCGAGGGCCGGTGTCCTACTGGGTTTATATGTATCCTTGATCCAACACAGCTGATTTAAATAACTAAATGACCTCCTCAACTTGTCTTGAAGTTCTCCAGATTCTTGGCAATGAACTAATCATTTGATTCAGGTGTGTTGACCCAGGGTGAGATCTAAAACCTGCAGGACACCGGCCCTCGAGGCCTGGAGTTCGACACCCCTGTAGATTTTCCGTGCAGACTGTCATGGTCCTTCTGTCCTAGTCAGTCTGACCTGCTATTTCTGCCATTCTCTCCTCCACCAGCTCTCTCTCTGCCTCCACTATCACTGTGTGTGTGTGTGTTCTGGTGTTCTCGTCTTTGTGCAGCATCAGGACTTTGAGAAGAGTTTCCACTTCTGGGCCACAAACACCTGCTGGCAATCACACACCTGCCTGATGATCTTGTCAAGCGCCACTATTCAGGAGTGTCATGTGTCTTTGACCCAGTGTTTTTGTGTTTTTTTGGACTTGGTTATTTATTATTGTGGTGATTTTGTTTCTTAGTCTTGATTTGTGCTTCCTACTTTAATTGTTTATATTTCTATTTATTTAGTCTGTTCTCTTTCGTGTCCTGGTTCTCTTGGTCTCATCTGTGTCTTCTCTCCAGCCCATCATGTTACCCCCTCGCTGTCCCTCGCTCTCTGTCTCTATGTTGTGTTTCCTGTTTTATTTTGGTAGTCCTTGTCTCA
>NW_024586993.1:3354-3615 GCF_018398535.1 Haplochromis burtoni
AGCTGGGGCACTAGTGTTTATTGATGATGTGAATGCTGATACAGGTAGCAGGATGAAGTGTACACATCTTTACTCTCTGCTCACATTCAACCAAGTGCTGCACAATCACTGGACAACCCTTCACAGTGCAAATGGATAATGGCTCAAAGAAAACTGTAAAAAAACACCCACGACTTACTCTGGCAAAGAAATAGGATATTCTTCAATGGTCAAATCAGAAATTGAAACTGAAGCAGAAATTGAAATTGAAGATGGCTTCAG
>NW_024586994.1:0-1303 GCF_018398535.1 Haplochromis burtoni
TCTAAACGTTAGAGTGAGATCCGGTTTCTGGGTTTTCAAAATAAAATACAATAAAAAAAGAAGAAGATAAAATTCACACTTAAAATGATAATTAAGAACAGGTAAGTGCATGTTTTTCATATGTGTTTTTAACTCCGTTACACATGTTCAATGGGCAGATCCGAAGGGAAGGGAATGAGGAAACACATTGACAGAGAGGAGGTGCTGTGTTTAAGAGCAGGAAGAAAAGGGAGGGTTATCAGGCTGTGCTTCACTCCAGGAAGAGGAGCGGATTGAGAGCGACACTGTGTGTTTAACCCTTTTATTTACCACTCACCTCAACTTTTACGCTGGTTAACCCTTTCTTTTATATAAATAAATTTCACTTTAGAAACGTCAGAGTTCTCACTGAAGTTAGCAAACAGTCTTTCAGTTTTAGTGAATGCAGGAGGATAATGATCCTAAACATTCAGTCTGGAAAATAACCTGACTCTCAAAATCAGCAAAACTAGAGAGATGATAGTGGACTACCGGAAACGACCAGTCAGAGAACACCAGCCCATCCACATAAAGAGTGTCAAGGTCGAAAGGGTCAACAGCTACAAAGTCCTTGGAGTCAACATCACTGAGGATCTCTCCTGGACCCTGACCATAATATTGTTTTTTATGGTTTTACATTCACCGGGCCCCAATATGCCCATATATCAAAGAGAAATTAAAAATGCATGCTGTGGAAGAGTTCAGGTCTTAGGAGGTTAAAAGTATATGATATAACACAGATTATTAATTAGATTATAAAATTATTAAATATTGTATTATTACATTACTGCCCACACCGTTTTAGCAGATGAACTGAAATGTGTGAGTACATGGGTACATGTACTCACACAGTACATCTGTTTTGAAATTTACATCTGGTTCTTCTCTGGTGTTCATGCAGACAGCTGTGCAGTAAATAACCATCTGTACTAACACTCTCTCTCTGTGTACTCAGTATTTGAATATGAACATCCCCCCCCCCAGTTATAAAAGGACTTGTTTATATTTTGCTATCTAAAAAGGAAACACTGTGGACTGTCCAACAAGCAGAAACAGGAAGTTACATTCTAACATCTAAATATGACTTCCTTGTTTGTTTGGTGATGCGAGCACAGGGGAGGGCTATGACAGCAGAGGTGCACCTGAATAGGTCACCATTCTGTGACAGTGATACACTCACAGGCTGGCAGGTTTTTAACACCAAAACCAAAATTTGAAAAAATATCAGCAGCCTCTGTTGGTCATTAATGTCAGACCGTGTTTGGTTTTCTCAGGTAAACATTAA
>NW_024586994.1:2098-3614 GCF_018398535.1 Haplochromis burtoni
GGGGGGGAGGACCCCTTTCTGCAAGCTGCACTACATGAGGGACATCTCCATTAGGAGGCAAGATAAAGATCACTATTTTACATGTTTATATTGAAATAAATTTGTATTAAAAAATACTTGTATGTGCATGAATATGTTAAGAAGCATATTTGATTGTTTGTTCTACTTTTTAAATTTATTTATACAGTAAAACTGTTAATTTTCATTCGTTGCCTCAGGGGCAACACTGCGCAGTTAGCCCAATTTGTTTCAGGCAATATAATGCAGAAATATAACTGGCCATTTTTGACTGCTTTTGATTTTACATTTGTGTTTCACCTTCAAATTGTGCCATTTTTTTTTCCTGCCTTGCTTGGTATCATTTTTTTCAGCTCAACCTCACTGTCTGAATTTAGCTGTTTTTTCATTGACATGCTGTTTTAATATTACTGATCTGAAATCACTCAAATAACTTCCTAGTAATCCTAGTATTTTTTTTTACTGTCAAACCACAGACATGTTGAGGAAATTATTTTTATAACTTGAAATGCAAATATAAATTGTACACTTGAAAACATTTTGAAAACTTTTGTAAGCATATTCAACTATTTATCTAAAAATGCAGCCAATACACCTGCCGATTTTTAAATTTTGTACAACCATTTAAAAATATTAATAAAACTAACATAAGAGAACAGTCAGCTGTCACAATAAGATGTCCCACAAATGATGTGTCCCAGTAAAAAAAATTATTAGTCCACCACAAGACAGAGGAGAACAGCACAGGGACAAACCTGCAGGCCTGACAACAGGAGGTGTATCACTCCGCTGGTTTTCTACTTAGTGACAGTGTTTGCATTGCAAATGTGCCTTTATGACATTCATCAGTGCCCTCACTGACACACAAAACAAAATGACTACACAACACACTAACTATGCAATCTATGATTAATTGGTTGACATGGTACACCACCGATAGGAAACAGGTGGCTTTATTTCCCCCTTCTTTACTGTTTTCGCGATGTCCTTAGAAAACGCTTGAAAAAACCAGTGACGACAGTATTTAAAACAAAGCATGGCTTTATATATACATATATATCCGCCCCTGCATGACTGCAGAGTATGTGATGGTCTTTATCCACAGTATAATAATAATAATAATAATAATGACAGGGTCTTATTTCCCTAGTAATAATTAGAAGCGGTAGCATCAAAAATTCAGTGAAAACTAGTGAACTGGGTGTCTGGACGAGTGTTTCGTAATGTCTCTACCTACACAGGTCTCTGTGCGGTAGTGAGGAAAGAATGCGGACGTCAGAGACTGTGCCCGTGCCTCAGCCCCATTCAGTCCAAACTGTATGAAGACATACAGTTTGTGGTCAAACGAGCTTTTATTCTGACGGTCCAGAATTCGCAGTTCTTTTCAAGTCTAATGTTTGTGTTGTGAATGCAGGGGTGAAAACTGGAGTTCGTTCGTTCACGGGTCAGTCTTTGCGTGTGAGTCCAGAGCGGCTCAGCTTTTTATGAGGACGAAGAT
>NW_024586995.1:0-3613 GCF_018398535.1 Haplochromis burtoni
AATCAGGCTAATTGAAAAGCTAACTAGCCTAATGCTCATAGCTGCAGCTGTAGCTGACCACGTTTTCACTGTGGGAGAACACACGGGGTTTCTCACGGAGTTCTCGAGCAGCACTGGATAGATGTCTGTGTGTATTCTTACTGTGCTGAAACGTTAGCACATACTGTAAAACTACAGTCTGTGGGTTTTTGTATATTCTTTTGGTACCGGTAATTTTATTCTGTACATTGAGTGTAAATAATATATTGCTTCATTGCTATGCAGTGTAAAGCAATGCTCCTGTAATTCAGTTAAAGGACAATACTGTAAAAAAACCCAATCTACCATAGTTTATGGTTTATTTCTGATAGAAATGTGCACCTTGATGATAGGATAAGCTGATTGTCATTTAAAGATTGCATTCATGATTAAGATGCACTGTATAGACTATAGTTAGAAATTAGAATTAATGTTTTGTGCTTGTTTTGTTATAGCACTTGCATTATTTACACATATGGCCATTGTAAGGTTCTTTTGATTTGGAAGGAAAAATAAGCGCAGACAGAGTCCTAGGAAGTGTCCAAAAAAGTGATTTATTAAACACACACAGTTACATTGTGGGAAGCCGGTCTTCGCCTCTCTGCCCATTACAGAAAGCTTTATAGCCATTATGACGTCTGGACAATTCCTAGAACTCCTCTTCTCAGAACAACAACACTTTCCCAGACTTGAAACCAGATGTTTCCAATCATCGGTATCTGGGAGCATAACCAATTGTGTACACGAGTGTGCAGTTTTGTGAGATTGTAGGTCCAGGCCAACGAAAGTTCGAGTGTCCTTATCTGACTTACTGCGGACCGCCTGGACCTGCAGCTATGCTGGTGCTTTTCGCATAATAGAGTATTATATCTAGAATTGTATTGTAGCAGATTTACTAAATGATAAATGATACATGATAATATTGATGATAAACTGATGCAGACTAATGAAGTACTGATGAAATAATGACAGTGCATATTAATGATAACACAGTGACAGTAAAATAACATTCCTTGACCTGACAACTCCTCCTCTTGGGCTCGCTTGCGAGGCCAACCTCCACCAGGATTTGTCTCACTCCTCCGTCCAGCCTGCAACCTCCCTCAAGTGCATCATCGACTCAGGCGCAGCTGAACCAGCTGAGCCTGAGCCCAGGGCTCTCTCCAGCATCTTTACTAAAACTCGCCGGGCCAGAGGGATGAGACAACATCCGATCATTAATATACCAAGAAAAACAACAAAAGAAAACGTGGCAGACATACAACACTCTTCCATTGCCCGAAGACAGACGTAAACCAGTCTCCCGGTCCAGTGTTCACACCTGATTTCTCATGCATGATTTTAGATAACATTTTCAGACTCTCAAGCGCTCTAGTAACCGTACCGTCTGGGGCAGTATTTTTGGGTATGAAAGTACAGCGCATGTCCCCAAACATGGCACACACACCACCTTTCTCAGCCAACAACATGTCCAGGGCCATTCGATTTTGGACTCCCATTGACGACGTCGGGCCTAATTGTTCCGCAAGGCCTTCTACCACATCCCTAGTGAAATTAGAGAGTCTCAGCACATTATAATGGACATAGTTAATGCGATCCACATTTTTATTTGGAGTTATCCATAGAAACACACTTTCAAAGCTGGCCGCTATCTGATTAACTAACTTATACTCATCTGGAACTCCCCAGGGAACTCCTATTGAGTCAATCCAGGTTGGCGAGTCCCATCTTGGGTCATATTTGTGCGTACCCCTTGTACTTCTGTCTGGCTGTCAACACACCAGTGTCCTGCTGTGGAACTGTTTCTACTCTATTTCCTATAAGCATCAAAGGTGCACCTAGGCGCACCAGAGCACATGTCCCCACACTCCCCAGGGGAACCTGCACCAAAAGGGTGTACTGCCCACAATAATAATATAGCCCACCCCTTGCCCAGGTGCCTATAATTGTGTTTGAGTCACTTACATTATTGGTAGTCCTGCCTGGGATCGTCCTCTGACACCAGCTTGGATCAATCCTTCCTAACGTATATTTCACGCTGTCTGTAGAGAACTCAAAACATGTATAATTATTTCGTTTAGGTGTGAATGAACCTGGTTGTGTACGTTTATCAATTGGCGGATATAAACCTAACAACGTGGTGCAGTTACCTGTGTTCACCGCCTCTCTAGTTAATCTCAGCATACAATCATAACCCCACTCATCCTCTGGATACAGAGGAGCGGGTTCAGTGAACAGACGAGGTCTAGCTGTAGCACAAGCAACACAATCAACCACTTCCTGCTCCTTAGCATTTTGAGCCACCCAATCTAACCAAAGATTCCTATCACCGAAACCTGTGGCACGCTCTATTAACTCTTGAGGTTTTAATCTAGTGTAATCTGTGGCAACAAGCCATTTCTCTTCTGAGTCCTTGTAAGTAACTGTCTCTAAGGGATCCATTTGCTCTGTGAGATTCATTGCAGTGTCGTTCCCTATCGGTTTAGATCTTGGATTGAATAAGTTCACCCGAATTACCCCTGCTGGATCTGTCCCTGCTTTATCTACCCCTATTACTAGATAGAACGCACCCCCCTCATACCCCGCTTCAGGGAGTTCGCGCCATCGTCCTAGGGAAAGAGTGACAGGGTTATGTGTAACAGAATAATCTTTTTGAATGGCTATCCCTTCAAGGGCCTGTGGCACTGTTGGCTGCCATCCTACTCCTGTCCAATCAACCACATCCTGCCAAGAACACCACTGATCTGTTATATAACTGTAAATGTCTCCTTCCTTTGATGGGCCCCACACCGACTTAGGGTAGCATACCATAGGGTGATAACAAATCCACACATCATATGTTCTCCAGCTGCTACCGTCTCCTGGGCATCTAATTACCTCACAAAAATCGAATGTGAATGCCGTCGTGGACCCATTAACATACCCAAACTCGACTCCCCCACTGGCTTTGAGACACCCATCGTTCCCACCTGAGCCAACCTCCCGCTTGAATCGCGTGGATAGACCTCTGCGTCTGGGCAATTCACCTGTCTGCCACTGAACAAACAAACACGTTATAACACTTATCAACCCCAACACCCCCGTTATTTTCCAATTTTCCCACAATTTCATGATCACTGTTCCCAGGCTCTTTTTACTTTTACTTTAAACTTCGTGATAAGAGTATAAGGTTATGAGTATAAAAGTATGCGATTAACGTACAAAACTATTACGCTTCCTTTAAACTATCAATTACTTTAGACTAGAGCCCTAGCCTATTAGGAGCCTGGAATGAATTGATGCTTGGCGCGTGACGCTCCTCTTCTTTCTTCGTCTCCCCAGGTAGACTGCTGGGGAGAACCGCTGCACAGGGGGAGTGGATTATTCTGCCTCTATGTTCCCCCCCGTGTTACTTTGGGTGGAGCTTATCTCGAGTAAGCTCTTGTCCGCGACTGCACATTGAGACCAATGGAACCAGGTCTCACCCTTTCCCTTCAGCCGAACCGCGCTGGTGGTACAAGCCGTCACCTCGAATGGCCCCGTCCACCTCGGATCTCTCCACTTTCGCTTAATGACCTTCAGCCACACCGCCTTGGCGTCGGGGACGGACCTGTCC
>NW_024586996.1:0-1318 GCF_018398535.1 Haplochromis burtoni
CTGAGTTACTTTTGATAGAAGTAACTAGTAATGTAACTAAGTTACTAATTTAAAGTAACTTACCCAACACTGATTGCCAGTCCATAGACCAGATGTACAATTTGGCAGATGGGATAAATTAGTTAGTAGATTTATTTGGAAAGGGACAAAGCCAAGAGTAAGATTTAAAATACTCCAACTAAGAAAAGAAAGAGGAGGACTCGCCCTCCCGAACTTCAAGGAATACTTCTATGCAGCCCAGCTGAGATATATTGTTTACTGGTGCTCACCGGACTGCACCTCAAAATGGAGGCATATGGAGATAAATTACTGTTCATCATATCATCCACAAGCAAGATTGGGAGAAGAAACTATACAGTCTACGCACGCAAATCCTATTATTGAATTCACTTTTAAACTCTGGTGGATTATAGCGACGAAATATAGAATCATAGAAGACTGTAAACTGCTGATTCGGCCTGTATATTCACAAAAAAGGGTACTCCTTCTTCAGTCGGCCGCAGACCTTTGGTCATGGAGGAGGTCTGGCTGTGGTGCACTGAAATTGGTTTCACTGTTATTCATTAATGGTTGAAAAATTTTCATCATTTGAACTACAGCTGGTTAAAATTGGAATCAAAGATCTGTGTTACTGTGCTGTAGTGTATCGTCCTCCTGGACCCAACAGTCCATTTTTAAAGGACTTCAGTGACTTTTTATCTTCCATCTTGAAGCTGTGCAGATTGTTAATAATTGGGGATTTTTACATACACATTGATGATGACTCCGACCTCTTTGCCAGAGGTTTTCTTAGTATCATGGACTCTTTTCATTTCACACAGCATGTGTCTTTCTCTGTGTCTTCCTCTAAGTTCAGATCCTTCGTCACCTCTCTCACCTATGGGGTGCCACAGGGCTCTGTCTTGGGACTGTTACTGTTTCTGTTGTACGTACTCCCTCTTCTGCAACTTCTTAGCTCTTTTACAGATATTTTGTATTATTGTTACGCAGATAATATTCAGCTATATATCTCTTTTAGGCCACCTGATGTTTCTAAGCTTCAGATCTTGCAGTCCTGCTTAGATTCTGTTAGAGATTGGCTGGCTGATAATTATCTTCAACTAAATGCTGATAAAACGGAAGTCATTGTCTTTGCTCCTGAGAAATTTGCTCCACTCGTGGTTAAAAATCTAGGCCCTCTTGCTTCTTATATTAAACCCTCCATTAGGATCCTTGGTTTTACATTTGACCCAGCTCTGACGCTGGACACACACGTTACATCTTTGGTTCGCTCTTGTTTTTACCATTTAAGAAATATTGCTAAGCTGAGTCCCATTGT
>NW_024586996.1:2441-3612 GCF_018398535.1 Haplochromis burtoni
TAGGGTCCATTTTAAGATTATAATCATGACTTATAGGGCCCTGCACGGTGTAGCTCCAACTTAAATCAGTGATCTTCTTCCTTATCGCCCCAGCAGGCCCCTGAGGTCTTGTGACCAGGGCTTGCTGGTTGTCCAGCATACCAGGTTAAAAACAAAAGGTGACAGAGTGTCAGTGGCTCCCAGACTCTGGAACTCACTCCCTTTGAGTTTGAGATCTGTGGACTCAGTCATGTCTTTTAAAAAGCAGTTAAAAACGTATCTAGTAAAGCGATATACAAATGCAGGCCATTTACCATTTACAGGCCATCTGTTTAAACTTGCTTTTGGTTGATTTTGTTTTTTCGAGGTTGTATGTCCGTTTCTGCTTCTGTGAAGCACTTTGTGATTTTTATCTTGAAAGGTGCTATATAAATAAACTTTTACTTACTTACTTGCCATCACACTCCGCAGCTGCGGGGAGATACTGGGATGTGGAGGAAAGCTATATATAGTTATTGTAGCTGACAGAGTGACATTACCTGCAGGGTCACAGCTGCTCACACCTGAGAAGGACAGATGTTCATGAGGATCTCCATCAACATCTGATTTAACATATTTTTCCCTTTTTTTAAATTCTTGACTCGATTGGGAATATTTTGTTTTATTTTGCTGTAGTCAATAAAAGATCAACTCAAACACCTGTTATATTATTGATACATTATGATAATTAAGAACTCTGTTTATGTCCTAAATGTATCCAGATATATAAGAAAACCAAATCTGAGCCAACAGTTTAGAGCTATTTCCCACAGTGAGACACACACACACACACACACACACACACACACACAGAGCGTGTGAAAGCATTCCTGGGAACGGAGCGTCTGTACGTAACCTTATTCAGTTGCTAATTTTACACAACAATGCAACAATACTCACACACCCATTAGTGATGCAGAGAGGTTCACACTCTCAGAGCTGTTTCTGCTCGGCAGCTGCTCAGACTTCTGGTGTCGTCACGTTCACACACTTTAACCTGCTGAAAATGAACTGTGAGCAGAGAAGACTGACAAAACTGGATCAAAGTCGCGGGCTAAACATTAATATTCATTGAAAAAAAAATCTTCCTCCAAATATAACAAGGAATCTTTTCTTATGGACTCAAACAAGTTTTGCTGAAAAACTGAATATG
>NW_024586997.1:0-1029 GCF_018398535.1 Haplochromis burtoni
TGACTCACAGCACTGATCACACACAGATCAAACTGATTGATCAGCCATCAGAGGAGTCGGATCAATGGAGCTGCTTCTGTTCCTGATGTCCCCTGTTTGATCCTGGACCTGAACTCTGCCTGCAGAGGAGACACAAGACAGTCAGACACAATCGCACAAGCCAATAAACAACAAATAAACAAACCTACCATTTTTGTCTGATGAAGTTTCCCTTCCTCCCACTGTCTCTCCAGTTTTCAGAGGGTCTTCTTTCATCTCTGTTTGGTCTTTGTAAACCTGGTCCTCTTCTTTAGGCTGGTCTGAGGGTTTCTTATACACGTGGACCATCACTGATGGACCTGATTCTTCACGTATCCACCTCACCTCAGCATCTTCAGGCAGGTTTTGTGTGGTTATGAAGGGCAGCTGGAGAGACTCCGCCCGCATCAAGAACCGCACCTGACACACTGAGAGGACAATAAACACAACATGAGCTGTGAATTCATAACTTCATGGATTTATTTTGGCACCAAAATCAGAGCTTCTTCTACTTCTACAGATAAACCAACCTTTGACTTTGAGCAGCACAGTTTTCTTTCTGATTAAGTTTCCCCTCCTCCAGACCAAACACTTGTACTCTCCACTGTCTCTCTTTGTGGGGTATTCCAGGGTCAGACTGAGGTCTCCAGTTTCCAGCGGTTCTTCATTCATCACAGTTTGGCCTTTGTAAACCTGGTGCTGTTCTTCATGCTGGTCAGAGCCGTTGACATTCAGTGATGGTTCAGGCTCTTTGTGTTTCCACTCCACTTTAGTATCTTCAGACAGGTTTTCTGTGGTTATGAAGGGCAGCTGGACAGACTCCGCCCCCACCTTAAACTGCACCTGACAGACTAAGAAGACAACAAACACAACATGAGCTGTGAATTCATAACTTCATAGATTTATTTTGGCACTAAAATCAGAGCTTCTTCTACTTCTAATATGACAGCTGTACAGACAAACCAACCTTTGACTTTGAGCAGCACAGTTTTCTTTCTGATGAAGGTTCCC
>NW_024586997.1:2402-3602 GCF_018398535.1 Haplochromis burtoni
TAGATAAAGCTGAAGGACAGAAGCACATCAGAGCAGGAGGAACAGTAACATCCCTGTTTTACAGGATGGGGTTTTAAGATATCATGGAAATGCACATTGATTTGGGATTCTCCTTGATGATGGAGAACCATCTCTCCTCCTGATCACCTCGACCCCAAGAAGCTGCTCAGAGTTTTCATCGTGTATGAAGAGGACACTATTTACTACTTCCTTCATTTCAGCTGAGTTCCCCTGTGTGAAAGCACGATTTCCTTTAATTCAGCAGCGCTTTGGAACTGAAGCAGGCTGGATGTTGACATGTCTGACTAAAGCTAACAGAGCACAAACCAGAGGACAGCTGAACCTCAGGACTGAACTAAAGAAATCCCAAACTCTGAAACCTCCCAGAGACTTTTCCCTGCATTATGAGTTTAACACGATGGATACATGGTGTCTGTTGGTGGTGTTTGTGAAGTTATGTCACATAAACACTATGGATTTGTGAAAACTGTGTTTATTTTAAATGAAGAGGCTTCAGTATATTTAAGTTAAGCTGTCCTGAGGCTCCAACTGCTCAGCTGATCTTCTTAGTTTAATCCACTCGCACAAGCTGAATATTCTGTGAACCTCAGGTGGGTGATGTTTGCAGCTGGCAGTTAATATTTGGATGTTCTGTTTCTCTTTGTGCTTTTCTGTTGTAAAGACTTGTTGGAGTCTTGAAACACTTTCATTTTCATTAAGCAATTCCTTATAAAGCCAAAGTAGTTCTCACTTTAGATCATCTACTACAAAAGACATTAATTATTAACTGCCTGAAATACCCATGATATGAAATATGAAATAATTATTAACAAAACATGTATTAAAGCAAACAAATGTGCTTTTAAATACTTTGTTCATTAGACGTATAAAACAGACTTATTAATCAAGATTCTATATTTATATTGATATCAATTTATATCTATATCTATCTGTTTATAAACTAAGGATGAGTATTACTTTATAAATGATTCATTAAGCACTCACTACCTTACTAATGCTGCAGACATGTTGGATGAAGAAGCACAGATAGACTGAGCCTCCACAGTCGGCCATGTCTCACACACATCAGCACAGAAACCATGAAGATCTCATGTGTCTGAACATCTGAAGCTCTCCACCACATGACTGAGCACAACTCAAGGAGGAACATTTACTGAAGCTGCTGCAACATTTACTGTC
>NW_024586998.1:0-3601 GCF_018398535.1 Haplochromis burtoni
CCCGCTGCACGCAGCCACGAGGAAACCATCACCTAAGAGCCAACAGAGCCCTTAATAGGCCATGACCGCAACCCTCCAAGTGTTAAGAAATAAATCTATATTCTTAATGCTTATTTGCTGATTAGAGTGTTTTATGAGAGGCCCAGACTTAACTAGGTCACAGGCTGACAGGAAACTGCATGTTTTTGCAGAATATGAAGAGCAGACAGAGAGTGAAACTAAGTTCAGACGAAGGGTGACAGGTTGCCCTGGCAACCGACTTTAGAAAGAGGAAGTGCAAAGCTCCACCGGAAAATTGACACAAAGAAAAGAGGAACTTGTACCATATAAGGTTTTGTTTGTATTGAAACTATGGGTGACGTGCTGCAAAATATATAGTGAGACAGACTCCTGATGCCCCAGACTTGAGCTGGCGTTTCTGTGCTAAGTCTCCATTTTCCGGAAAATGTAAAATTAAAGATCTTTTTTTTAAAGTTAGACCACTTTGAGCCGTGTCTTTCTTAGCCATTAAAGAATACAATGAACTGGATTTAATACTTGGTGCCAGTGACCCGGATTCTTTTGCTGCTAAGGGGACTAATTCGGCGGACAAAAGACCGGTCTAAAAGAATTAAAGGTAGGCACAAGCCTGTTCAAAGAAAAAGCAAATTTGTGCATATTGGAGGAATTCTAAATTATTTGTCTGCTGAGTTGATGATGGTGACCGTCAAATTGGCTCAGTAGAGGTGAAATTAAACTAAATTCTAAAATCTGTTAAGTAGATTTCAGGTGACATGTCCATGATAATTTTGGGTAATTAGAAATAAATAAAAGTAAAGTTTGGGGATATTTGACAACATTTATTATGATTAATTTTAGGGTGAAGTTCAAAGTTGTTGGGACGTATGTTTGAAGTTGGTGTGGTATGTGAGTGTTTGTTACGTCAGCCAAGAAAAAAAAGTTTAGGTTAGGATATTTGGTTAAGGGATGGATTTATCCCTGTATTGATTAGCAGAGTTGGACTCGGGCATCAGATAATAAACTGGCAGTTAGAGTCCACTGTGGTGCTTTTAAATGTATTCAAATTAATCCAGGAGAGGAGTTAGACTCCGAGGAGCGTGGTTGCTCAGCGTGTGACAACGACTCTTGGTCTACGGACGCATGACCAAGCCTGGCGACGTCCAGTTAGTCCGGGTGGTACCCGCGGGATTTCGAGCACCCATTAAAAACTAAGTGGTCAGGCACCACTTTTTTACCGCACTGTTTGAGTGAAGAGTTAGACTCGGGCGTGACCATTCAACGTGGCTAACAGGCAAGCTTTAAGGTGCAAGTGGAATACTTAGACGCTGGTAAGTGGAACTTCCTGTCGAGCTGCGGGGAGCGCTTATAAATTAATTAGGGCCTAGAAATTTGAACTCTACTGGTGAGGGCGTTCCCGAAGCAGGTCAGTTGGTCAGCAAGGCTAGAACTGGGCTTAAAGGCTTTTAAATTAGTCAAAAAAGTTAAGGTCTACCGGTACTGAGGTTTTGAAGATGTGATATGGAAATGTTGAATAATATCGGTTTTGAAGATGTGATATGGTAATGGAAATCATTTATCTTGGCAGTCGGTGGCAGTTTTTGTTATATATATAAATGTGTGAATGTGTAAATGAAGTGTAAAATTGTTATTTGGATGAATGATTAAAGGTGTATATTGTTTTCAGAGAAAAGTGTGTGTGTGTGTGTGTGTGTGTGTGTGTGTGTGTGTGTGTGTGTGTGAGAGAGAGAGAGAGAGAGAGAGAGAGAGAGAGACGACGAATTTCAGGTAAATGTGTAAAATGCTGATGAAAGTATTGTGTGAATGAGGCTACAAGGCTGAGCTAAAGAATGGTGATATGTGTGGGGAAAAATACAAAAAAAACAAAAACAAAAAACTGTTAATTGTCCTGAGGTCTGAAAGAGCTCTGCTAAGCACGCTGAAGAGTTTGATGTGAATGCTTGCAAATGCAAAGAGCTGAGTATGCTTGTGTGTGTCTGCTGAGGGTGCATTCTTTTTACATCAACATTTAGTAGAGTTACAGAGGGTTTATAGACTGTAAATATAAAATAAGAGTTTGCTTAGGTTATAAAAGCAGATGACAATTCAGTGAGATAAAAAGTGTGTGCGTAGGCAAACTGCAGTGTGTGTGTCTAGCAGGAACTGTCTAGCAGGAAGTGAAGCAGGAAACTGTGAGCTTGTGACATTGCAACATGAAAACAGGGGAATTAGAGACTTGAATGTATTAAGACCTAGCAATGAAAATGATATTAATTAAATGTTTTAGTGTGTCAATACAGGTGGACGCCTCTCAACCTGAAAACATGAGTACAGTGGCAAAATGATAGATTAAAAGAACTGGGATGAAAACAGGCCAGGCTTTGGCTTAAAATTTGACAGCTTCACCTCTCATTCTGGCCTTATCCTGAGAAGAATCTTAAAAGACAGTCAATCTTCTGATGAAGACAGAAGACAGACAGACACTGTGTACTTGAAGAGTTAACAGCAGGCAAAAAGATAGTGCAACTGACCTATAACACTGAAGACTCCAGCAGCAGCAGCATTTAAGAAAACACTTGATGGAACATGCTCTCTGAATTACAAGCTGGGAAGATGAACAGTGGGATAAATAACTGTGTGAAAGCACTGGACAGCACTAAACACTGAGTTTCATATCCTCGGAGAAAAGACTGAAAAGCTCAAGAGAGAAGCAATGGAGACAAGAAACAGCGAATTTGGGCTTGTGTTGATCTGCGAGACCACACAGGAAACTGTGAGAATAGGGACGAGGATCAGTAGTGAGAGGTGAACCTAGATGTGATACAGTGAAAGCATAGAGGAAAATTGAATTGAAAATTAACACTGAACTCATGGAGGTTTAGAAATGTCCATCATTGCTTTTATGTCATGTGTTCATATCAATATTCAGTGTAAGCTGTGTTTTTATAATCAGGTTTAATTCATGCATCTTTGCACTGAGCTATGGATTCAAACTGTCTCACTTCTGATTCTCTCCAAAAGTAATTTCACATGTAACAATTTGTATATGAATCTTTTCTATTGATTCAGGTACTTGTTAGATTATTTCTTTCTTTATCTCTTTTTTTTACCTTTCTGTTGTGATGTTCTGTTATATTAATCAATGTGAATACATGACATAAATGCTAGATTTAACATACTTAAAGTTCGAAGTTGAGGAATAACTAAGGAAAGTTCCATGAAAATAGAGTGATTTTTGTGAAAAGGAAAAAGGATAAACCAGTGATTAAAACCTTAAAGTAGTTTTGAAATAGTGAATTGGAAGTGCTCCTGTGCCGATTGAGCAAAATAAGTGACTATGGTAAAAATAAGAATGCTTTAATGAAGCGCCTTGAGGCGACTTATGTTGTGATTTGGCGCTATATAAACAAAATTGAATTGAATTTAATTTAATAATGTGGTAGTGTTTTAAATATGTATTTTTCTTGTCAAGGCCCCTTCTTGAGATATCAAATCAAAATCAAATCAAAATGTATTTACAGTGGGGCAAAAAAGTATTTAGTCAGCCACCGATTGTGCAAGTTCCCCCACCTAAAATGATGACAGAGGTCAGTAATTTGCACCA
>NW_024586999.1:0-1787 GCF_018398535.1 Haplochromis burtoni
GGCACACATAACTGAGACTGCGCCTTTTAGCACAGTGCGCCTTATGGTCGTGAAAATACGGTAATAGAATAAGCTTATTTAATCAAACCCACCCGAGGGATTAATAAAGTTTTATCTTATCTTATTATTTGTACTAATAATCATCACTGTTTCTTCATGTTTATACCATATCCTATCATAAATCCTTCCTTTTAATCTGTCACATGTATTTGGCTGTGTTACTCCAGATACATATACATAAACAAATAGATACACCACAAACATGTGCGTGTACACAAACACATATGGTGTGGCTCAGGAGGTAGAGCAGGTCATCTGCTGATTGGAAGGTTGGTGGTTCGATCCGAGTTGCTCTCCGATGGAGGGATTTGTGGTCCAGAATGTTATTTTCTTTGCTCAATACTGAAATGCTTATTTATTATATTTTTTCCCAGCCTATTTTATCATCTGTTATAACACCAAAAAACTTATGTTCATGAACTCTTTCAATTTTCACAACATCTGTCTGCACATGTGAGTTTATTTGAGAATTCCCAAATCATTGATTGTATCAGGTGCTTTTCAAAGACCTAGGAATACTCTGGCCAGTGTTGGGGAGTAATGGAATACATGTACCGACGTTACGTATTTAAAATACAAAATATGAGTAACTGTATTCCATTACAGTTACTGTTTAAAAAGGTGATATTCAGAATACAGTTACTTTGTTGAAATAAATGGATTACACGGCGGTCTTTTCCTGTTCCATATGTTAGGCTATGACCTCTCTATTTTTGGTTATTCCATGCCGGTGGAAACCCAAACAAAAAACGCGAGGCTCTAATGCCTGTGTCTCAATCTCGCAGCCCATGTCACCTCTACTTGTGGCCCGCTTAATGGCGTGAAGAAATTATTTTTTTTAATTATTATTCAAAAATGATTTAATATGAAGGCAATAGGTGTTACAGGCATAGCCCTAAAGAATGTAGCTTCATGGGCAGTGTAGTCCGTGCTGCAGGGAGAATGGACTGCCAAACCTGCCAAACCCATTATGTGTGAAAAAGGAGAGTGGAAAATTACGAGCTGTCACCGAGCAGCAACGGGAGATGGAAGCATGTAAATATAATTGTCACGGCTGGGGCGGCAGTTGTCTGGTGATGATAAGGAGGATCCAAGGAGCACAGGCAGACATACACTATAAATACACACAAGGAACTGAGGGAATGACACACCAGAGGGGTACACAGCTGAACCTAATTAGACACGACCAGACACAAACCTTCAAAGTAAAACATGAAACTCACAGACTGTTTTACAACACAAACTCGGGGACACGAACAGAGCACAAGGGGAAGACACAGGTAGGAATGATAAAACACTGAACACCAGAATCAAACCCTAAGAACTAATAGAAAATCAGAAGAAACTAAAGAATAATAACAAACTCAAAACAATGGGTCACCGATCCAGGACCATGACGATAATAATAACCACTGCAGCCAAAAAGAGTGCCTGACGAGCCCACTTGTAAGTAAGCTATTAAGACTCGACTGTACGCTGTGCTAGTGTTTTCCCCCCAAATAATAAGTTCTGTTGGAGCAGCCTTTCAACGCCTCTGTCTCTCGCTAGCAAAGTTGACCCAGACAACAAAGTAAAGCTAGTTTTCAGCTACGAGCCCGACACGAACCCGACGTATTAGCCAGAGGTCCCTTTACTATGGTTCAAAGCCGCAGATCTGTTTTATATACGTGCAGAATAGTTTTCTATACGAGATCCCTGCAAAAAGTGCACCTACTGTTACTCATTTA
>NW_024586999.1:2362-3601 GCF_018398535.1 Haplochromis burtoni
TCACAGCCTGTGGATACAGGCTGTTGGCCAGTCTGGATGTTCTGGCCTGTATAGACCTGTACCTTCTCCCTGAGGGCAGCAGATGGAAAAGGTGGCGCGCAGGGTGATGTTGGTCCCGCAGGATACTGTGCACCCTCCTCAGACAGCGAGTGGGGAAGATATTACTGATCTCTGGCAGACTTGTTCCAATAATTCTGAGTTAGTGTCTTGCCTAAGGGATTGAACCACCAACCTTTAATGTATCCCATATAACATCCCTTAATATATTAGTGTTTAGTGTTTATTATTTTACTATACTACTTTAATATACTATACCAGTACTTTCTTCATACCCGTATAATATAGATCAATTTATTTTTGTTTTTTGTCATTATTTTGTACTTCTTTTGTTCTTTGTTTTATGAATTCCTTAAACAATGTATTTTTCTTTTCACATGCATTTTGTAAACCCTCAGTGATCTATGGTCAATCTGAATATTTTTACTTTCTGCTGTATTGTGTTGTTGAACAGTTTTTATTATATAATGTAACGTTGTGGAAGTATGTAAGAACGACAGAAGAGCTCATCACATTTTTCTCCAGCTTTAATCTCGGCATCCCACATCTGAACTCACAACCTCCTCCTACATCCTCCTACAACCAAAGTAGTGGGCAGATGAATCCAAAAATCGATCGTATCGATACCAAGTCATCAAAGGTATCGGATCAATACTAGCCTGGTGAGATCAATTCTTTACTTTAGGTTCCATTCTTGTTTACAATGCTGTGCTTTCGGGAAAGACGAAAGAGCCAGGTCACTGCAGACCTGTCAGCGCAGAGCAGGCACACTTTACTCCCCCCTCTTGTGTTTAGATGTTGTGCTGTCACGTGACGTGACTTAGACACTTTGGGGGTCGTTGCTTACATGAGAGATGGACCAATCCGATATTACGTATCGTATCGGGCCGATACTGACCTAAATTACTGGATCGGATATCGAAGAGAAATAAAAATGTAATCGATCCATTAAATATCAAAAAAGCACCTCACAAAACTTGCGACACGCCGTAACTCTGCTCATAACCGTATCACGTCGGAGCAGTAAGCGTCAAGTGATAGAGCGGTTGTGGCGTGCCAGACCTGTCGGCGGTCTGGTTGAATATTTGGAGCCTCGCTACCAACCCTGCATTTCATCTCCGAGAAAGTTATCCCAGAGAAGTAAAGCAAGTGTGTAAGTTCATCTCTGAATGTTTGTAAAGC
>NW_024587000.1:0-763 GCF_018398535.1 Haplochromis burtoni
ATGGCGGCGTGATCAGATTTGCCAAACGGGGGGCGGGATTCATCACCTGCAGGTGTAATGCCTCCGGCTCTTCATAAATCACAGATGCTCAGAAAGATTGGCTTTTCGTGGTTTATTCTGCAGAAGACATAAAAAGCACTCAACATGTGTCTTCTGATGGTACCAGCAATTGTAGCTCCCTCACAGTGCAAACGCACCTTGTGTTGACAGACTTACAATTTGCTTCTTAATAAAGAAAAGTTGGAAAATAATCATTTCTCCCATTTTACAGTCTGTCACACTGAACTTGTATACAAAAAGAAATCTTATAACCCATAAAAATACATTTCACAACCGTATAAAACAAAATAACAGGATAACAGAAGTCTCAGTAAACAGTATCACCGGCTCAACATTTCCCTCTAGTGGACAAATTACGGTAGAGCACTACATTTTCGCATGCTTGAGCTTTACAGACAAAATGACCGTTAACAAGCTCACGTAGCTGCAGCAGACAAAACACACTCAACATGTGTCTTCTGAAGGTACCAGCAATTGTCCATCCATCCATCCATCTTCATCAGCCTGGTGGCTCCCTTCACCTCTGGTGTCCACCATTTGGTTCGGGGATTACCACCACGAAAGACACCAACCACCTTGCGGCCGCAGCTCAATGCAGCAGCTTCGGCAATGGAGACGCTGAACATGGTCCATTCGGACTCAATGTCCCCAGTCTCCCTCGGAATGCTGTTGAAGCTCTGCCGGAGGTGTGCGTTGAAGATCT
>NW_024587000.1:1716-3599 GCF_018398535.1 Haplochromis burtoni
CCCCGGGCCTGGCTCCAGGGCGGGGCCCCGGTAACCCTATCCCGGGCAGGGTAAACTGTTCCCTCGGTGTCCTTTTCATAAGGGTCTTATGAATCGCTCTTTGTCTGGTCCCTCACCAGCAATTGTAGCTCCTGCAATGTAAAGCAAACGTCACAAAAAAGCGCAGAAAAACAGTAAGTCCAGCTATGCGCAGCAACCACTAGGGGGCCGGCAAAAGCTTACTGCAAAAGAGCATAGATACGGCAGAAACACTGTTTAACAGCAACCAACCTTTGTTTCAGTTACACAGTAGCGTTCTAACATCAATACAAATCTATATACACCAACATGTACAACCTATGTAACAACATTTACACCAGAAACCATAAGGATGCCAGAGCCTTTCATTACAGAACTTACCCTCACAGTGCAAACGGGCCTTGTGAGGAACAGAAGCCTTAGAAGCTTCTAAACGCCAGAGCGAGATCCGGTTGCTGGATTTTCAAAATAAAATACAACAAAGATGATAAAATTCACACTTAAAATAATAATTAAGACCAGATAAGTACATGTTTTTCCAGATGTATTTTTTAACTCTGTTATACTCAGCCCCACTGAATTTTATCAAATTTGAGCCTCAGGTACCAAAGGCACCCACACTGGTACACACCAACCAAACAGAGGTCAAAAATCACAAACACCAACTAAACGTATCCCTAAGGATGAAGTGGGATTGGAGCAGCGCTAAACTCCCAACCCAGCAACTGGCAGCAGAGTGCCCAAAATACACCCTACCAATAACCCTTTACAAGGTGTGTACCACGGCTCAACAGGGAAAAAAACAACAAAAATGCAGAGTACGTAACAGCAAGTACAAATCCCATCACTCAGGTAGACATATAAACAAAACATTTGGATCAGTCTATTCACTGGTTTGACAAGTCGCCCAAGTCTGGTTCTGATCTGGGAAGCATCCCCGGTTTGGCCATAGTCAACCTTTGGGGACTGAGCAATGGCATGAGCAACTATATCCACCGCTACCTCAGGTGTAGTAGAGCATACTTGTACACCCTCCCCACAGCTCGTAGCAATATTGACCTCTTGGGATGCCGTGCTAGAACCAGCTTGGTCAAAGTCCACTTCAACAGACAAGCCCGATGCGGCTGGCAGGACTGAATCCATGCTTGAAACATCAGTAACATCTCCCTGAGACCGGCTGGACTCCGTCAACTGCGACACCCATGCAATTGTCCTCTCTTCAGAGTCCAAAGGTTCAGAGACAACCTCCAGGTCAGCTGTCCCATCCATGGCATCGGGTGAGCAGTCACCATCAGCACCAACACAGCTCACAGCAGGGGCATTCAAATCTCCCTCCCCATACGCAGCCCACACCAGAGACTCTGAGGAGCTCACTTATCGATTGACTCTCAAAATTAGCACCCTGGTCGCTGTGCATCCTTTCCAGAAAGCCGAACACACAGAAGTACCTGTTCCAGAGAAGCCTTGCAAGCTGTTTAGCCGACTGGTCCTTGTATGGGAAGGCCTGCGCCCATCCAGTGAAGTGGTCTGTGATGACCAAGACGTCCACAGACTTGTGTGAAGCCTCAGCCGACCAAAAGTTGATGCAGACCAACTCCAACAGTCTGGACAAGGACATGCTGAGCAAAAGAGCACGCCCCTCTGGTTAGATGGTCTTACTGACTACGCAGCGCTGGCATCACAGTACATGGCCTCTCACGTCACGCCCAAGGTTCAACCAGAGAAATCTCTTTCTAGCCAGGTCTAAACTCCTGAACTGGCCCTGGTGACCAGCATCATCATGGATCCCTCTGAGGACCTCGGCCTTCAACGAGTCAGGAACCACGAACTGCAGTCGTCTGTTACCTGATATCTGGTCTCTGGAG
>NW_024587001.1:0-1032 GCF_018398535.1 Haplochromis burtoni
TTGGAAATGTGACATTGCCCAAAATGTCTCGGTATGCTGAAGCATCAGGAGTTCCTCTCACCGGATTTAAGGTTACAAGACCTGAAAATCAGCCCCGCACCACAAGCCCACTTCCACTTGGCACAATGCAGCCAGACAAGTACCACTACAAGAACTGTGATTTCAGGTCGTGGTGGATGACTTGCTGCGTACCAGGACAGATTCAAATGAAGGCTGATCAAATGTATGATCTGAGTTACAGATGATTACGGGCTGTTCCCTGAAATCCTTTTATTGTACTTTAATCTATCGACCTCCTGGAGCTGCCCTACTCGGCACAGATGTTCCTGTACACTATGCCGGCCACTTGGTTATGGCGTTCCATGTATGCCCTGCCTGCTAGCATCTTGCACCCTGCTGTTAAGTGCTGGATTGCTTCAATCTCAACCTGAGATTGATTCAAGACTTATGTTATTATTGGGCACCAGCATATCAAAATGCTCCCTAACTGCTGATGTTTTTTGAGATTCTCCATGCAAGCTTCATGTGCTTAAAATCTCCGTGCAAGCTCGTGATGATCCTCAGAATCACCTCAGATCCAGTTCATGCCAAAAACTCATTCCCATGTGTTTGTGACAGCTTGAATCCCATAACGAGACAGTGATGTCATTTCAAGGAAACGGGGCCTTGTTTATCTTTTATCACGTGATAAAGATAAGACCGATAAGCAGCCTCGACATGGGCTTCATCTGGACACGCCCCTCAATAAACACAGGCCTCAGGGCTTTAACATTACTGCTCACCGCTTCACCTGCCTGCCCACCCTGCGGTGCCTTGACCCCGCCCCCCAACTTCCCAGCGTGCAGACTCTCACCCTACCTGGATGTCACCTTCATATACCAAGTAAGCAATCAGTCACATCTCAGCTGTGGATAGTTTTGGGATTTGTTTTGTGTGAAATAAATCTTTGTGAAAAACATGTTCTGTACTCTTTGTGTGTGTGTGTGTGTGTGTGTGTGTGTGTGTTACAGTTGCTACACAGCCAACTGTAGC
>NW_024587001.1:2666-3598 GCF_018398535.1 Haplochromis burtoni
CAAATCAATTCATTTTCAAAATATAAATTCAATTTCAAATTAGACTAATTCAAATTCAGTTTTCAAAAGCATTTATTCCAGTTACAATGCAGATTCAATCTGAGCAATTCAAATTCAAATTGAACTTATTCAAATTCAGTTTCTGATGGCACAGATTTCTGCCCATACACTTCTCATTGCTATTGGCCGCTAGGTTGACAGTTGTCAATCAGCATCACAAAGACCCGCCCACCTGTACCTGTGGGCTGTCTGAGGAGTCCTGCGTGACAGCCACGAGAAGAGACCATCCTCTGGGTAGGTGAACAAATATATGCTTGTCTTTCAATAATTAATAACGTGAAGTTGAAATATTCTGTGAGGTTTGTTGTTGTTCTTTAAGAAAACGTCCTGTCCTGCCAGAAAGACTCAAATGTTCCCATATGAAGTAGGCCTACGTCTTTTATCCTCCCAAATAATCCAAGCTGTCAGTCTGCAGCTTAGAAACTGTTTGATAGCATCTTGACAAAGGCTGTTATCCTCTGCTGGTAGCAACGTTTGTTTTGGAGTCATGTAGAGAACCAGATATAAAAATGTTTTCTAAATAGTTAATCTGCTAAATTGAGCTGACCTTTATTCTACAACAGAAACAGGACCAAACGGGAGAGGTAGAGATAGCTCCTTAATTCTCTAAGCTTCTGCTCATCCTGACTGATCGTCCCTGCAGGGCTTACAGCATATTGTAGCCTTCAGTTTGCACTCACTGAAAATCCTTCACACACTTTATGTAGCTTCATTTCCTTTTTGACTTGACTCTCAGTAAGCAGGGTGATTATTTTAAGGTCACCCATTGTTTCTGGACTTTTTGGGTTTTTGTTTTCTTTCCTGACATGGTAAATGGCCTGCATTTGTATAGCGCTTTTCTAGTCCCTAGGGACCCCAAAGCGCTTTACACA
>NW_024587002.1:0-1144 GCF_018398535.1 Haplochromis burtoni
ACTCCATTTTAGCAGGAAGTCCAGGCCTCGAGGGCTGGTGTCCTGCAGGTTTTATCTGAGCAGTCTGAGCAATGGGACTAGAAGGGAGGTGACCGAGAACCTGGTAATCATTTTGACAAAGCTCCAGGGTTTCTGGGTGGAGATAGGAGAAACTTTCTAGGAGGACAGCCATATCTGCTGGACTAATCAGGCCTGATGGCAGATGGTGAGACTTCTTGGTAAAAGGCACATGATAGCCCGCCTAGAGTTTGTCAAAAGACACCTAAAGGACTGTAATAGAAAAGACTGAACTCTTTGGACTAAATGCCAAAAGTCATGTCTGGAGGAAACAAGGCACTGCTCATAACCTGGCCATTACCATCCCTAAAGTGAAGGATAGTGGTGCTATGGGGATATTTTTAGGCAGCAGTGTAAAATGAAAAACATACAAAAAAATTATTTCTCATTTGATATGTCTATAGAACTAAGAAGTGCAACCTGAATAACACCAGATGTATATTTTATCCAATTTAAGGCATTTTTACAATAATAGTTTTTGGCATATTTCAGATTTTATTTTCAAACTAAATTATTTTTACATTCAAAACTTTTGTCACACCAGTGTATCCTGTTTTGAACATTTTGCATAAGTGGCAACCCTGTAAGGAGTTGGTACTTATGCACTTTACACAAATAATAAAGTGTATACAATCATAATGTACAGCTGACAAAAGAAAGACAAATATGAGTGTATTTCTACACTAAGCATTACGTTCTTTACTATATGACTGGTCTCTCACAGAAAGTTTGTACATCATACAGGCTAATAAATCATTAAGGAAACACCCTCACACTATTCTGCCAAATGAGCATTTGTAATTAGTATGTAGAGTTTTCCAAACGACCTGTGGACATGTTCCAGGAGGTAAAGGATAAAGAGAACTTTATCTCGTTGTACTTCCACTGCTCTGTCAAAGCAATGATGTAGCCTTTAATATAGCTAATTACAGATGAGCATCTATATTATTATTATTGTTACTATTATCATTATTATTATTTCACAAGGGAGCTTCCCCTGTCAGGAAATCAAACATGTGGAGTCACTCACTGTGGTGACCCTTTGTGAATAAGGAAGCAAATGAAAATAGTTTCTTCTATTATTATT
>NW_024587002.1:2524-3598 GCF_018398535.1 Haplochromis burtoni
TCCCCACTGGAACTCCCCAGCTCCACTTTCTCCTCTTCTTTCTCATGAGAAGAAGAAGAAGACGATGAGGAGGATGAGGAAGAGGACGTGCTCCCTCGCCTCTCCTCTGCAGGAGGCTCAGGCGCCGGGATCGAAGGAGGAGCTGGTATTCTTCTTGAGGCCACTTCGGCGTTTTCATACTCAGGAGTCAGATGCGAAAGATCTTCGTATGGGGCCTCATAGGGCAATTCATATTCACCTGACGACTGGTTCTGGTAGGTCGGCTCTGGGTTCTCGTACACATTCCCCTCAGAAAGATCCATCCTGGTTGGAGAAATCAAACAGAGATGGTGGAGCGTGCCAAGGTGTAAAGCAGAGTGAGGGCAATCGCAACAGGGCCTATCTTATCAGAAGATGCCCAATCAGGACTTTGGACAGGGATGGCCGAAAGGCTGGGCCAAGGGGAACTGCAGTAAGTCAGTATACTGCATGTTATTACTGTCTAAGTGTCTATAAACACAATATGAGCATGTTTAAAAAATATATATGAGGGTCCATTCATTCCAAAATTATGTTCACGCTGTCTATGTCAGCTGAACACATATCTAAACTGTACTTCAGATGCGGCAGAACTCTTGACAGATTGTAATTGTCCACGGTAATGTTGAGGTTATTATATTTTTTATGATTTAGAGAAAGCTAGGTAGGGAACGCAACAAGACATATAAACTAAAATTGCACAGAGAAATGTTTTGTCAGTTGGGTTATCAGCATGGACAATTTGTCATAATAGCTTTGTCACAACTGAAGCACAAGTCAAGGTTTAAAAGCACGTGTAGACACACATGGAAATCCAGCATATAAGAGAAAGAGCTTGTAGAATTCTAGAGAGCTTAGAAGTTAATATTTTGTATGACTGCCTGCCATAAATCAAAGTTGGCTAAAAATGTTTCACACTCTAAAGCACAACCCAACAAGTGACAAAGTGCTGTTCAAAAACTGTATTAACACAAGGCTCTCTTAGTAAGGAGCAAAGACTTGATGCCGCGGTCAAACGCCATGGTTTTTTCAGGACTCGGTTCAAGCAGCAATTCT
>NW_024587003.1:0-1092 GCF_018398535.1 Haplochromis burtoni
ATTTATTTACAGAAGTGGCAGTGACAAAAACAGGCAAAGAAGGGTGGGGAGCTAACCGAGACCTAAACTGGAGGAAACTAAAGAACAGACCTGAACATGGGACCGAGAACAGAGGATGCAGCGAGCGCCGTAGAACACAATGATTTACACGGCGTTACACAGAGAAACGCAGGCGAGCCGACGACAAGCAGAGGCAAACACACACTATAAATACACACCAGGTAATAAGGAGATGACATGCAGGGGTGGACACAGCTGAAACTAATGGACATAACAAGAAGCAGACCTAGAAAGTAAAACAGGAAAAACACAGACTGTTTTACAACACAAACTCGGGGACACAAACAAAACGCAGAATAAACACCAAACCCAAGATGAAGCCAAAAGGAAACACAAAAAGCTGGGTCAACAACCCAGGAAACACAAAAAGCTGGGTCAACAACCCAGGACCATGACAGAAGCTCATTGTGGACTACAGGAAACTGCAGGGCGGAGGGCACACCCCGATTTACATCAAGGAGACAGAGGAGAAGGGAGTCAGATACTTCAGGTTCCTGGGGATTAACATCAGTAATGATTCGAGTTGGTCACATCGAGTGGATATGATCACAAAAGCAGTGAAACAGTGGCTCTTTCAGCGGCGGTTTATGGCGTTTGACGTAGACTCCAGAATACTTACCAATATCTATTGATGCACCATCGAGACTATTCTGTCTGGCTGTGTCTGGTATGGAGGTTGTAATGTTCTGGTCCCCAAAGCTTTAAGGAGGGGGGTCAGAGAAGCACAACAATCACCAGGTCTGAACTGCCAGCCTTCCAAGACGTCTACAGACAGCACTGTAGGAGGAAGGCCCAGAGGATCCTCTCTGGTCCTGGCCAGACATCCTTCATGCTCCAGCTGTCACACAGAATGTACAGGAGCATCTGGACCTGCACCAGCAGATTCAGGGAAAGTTTTACAAGCCATCAGGCTGCTGAATTGCTAAAATGTTGGACATTGGACAACACTGAGGGGGCTAACGTCACTAACTTTCACATTGGTACTTCTTAAAAGTACCACCACAACACATTACATTACAAATTACTTTTTTT
>NW_024587003.1:2414-3598 GCF_018398535.1 Haplochromis burtoni
AAGGATACTGCAGGATTACCTTTCACACCTGCTGAATCAACCAAACTGCATTCTTGACACTTGATTCAGCAGGTAGTGCCACAAGAAAAAACATTGTTTTTCTTGTGGCACTACCAATAATGTCACAAGAAAAACAATGGTTTTGTCACAGGAAAAACAATGGTTTCAGCAGGTGATTGTTTTGTCACACCTGCTGAATCAAGTGTCAAGAATGCAGTTTGGCACACCCTGTAATAATAATGAGTTAACACACATTTTCACAATCACACATCAGCCCTGCAGCGGTTTGTGTTGAACAACAGTTTGTAGGAACTGTCGTTGAGATGCCAACCATTGACAGACACGTACAACCTGATCCTCAAGTTCACTCTTGAGTGAACTTGAGGATCAAGAACTTGAGGAGTAAGAAATGGCCCCTATTACAATAGCACCTTTTTGTTGAGTGTCCTCAGACTACACTCCACTGCAGAGGTGAAAGAATTAAATTGAGGCTTTTGCTAATGATGTAACCACACAACTTCTGTGGTGATCAAATGAACATAAAGTCTGACTTTAAGTAGGAATGAGTCCTTTTGATTAAGACATGTAGACCTGTTTTAGCATAACTCTGTTCCTGGGGGAAGGTGGTATATCATGCTAATGAAAGATGTCATTATGTCTGTGAATGAACCTAAAAATTGAATGAAACCACAATATTTTTTAACAGTCAACAGCTTTATTCGCCACATGCAGGTTGCCCTGCAGTGGAATGGACCCGCCCCCCCAACCTTACACACACAACACAGTGAGTGCTTATCAGTGTAAGTGTGTGCGTTTCCAGAGTTCAGCTGAGATAGTGTCCTTCGCCCAGGCTAAGTAAACAGTCTTCCAGCCAACCCAGGTAGCCTGCATGGAGTGGGAAGAACAGTCTAAACACAGTCGTTATCAGGGAGTTTTTGTTCGGCTCCAGCCTTGAGCCCGCAGCTGGCGCCGAAGGGATAGCATTATGATGGTGGTTTTCTTTAGTGCGAACAACTCATGAGAATTTCAAAGCTGTTCTTAACACTCCGACACTGGTCTCTCCGTCTCCCTTTGAAGAGCCGCGAGCTTCTCCATGATGTTATCAAACTTGCGCTCCGTGATGTTGTCATTCTTGTGCTCAAAGAGCAGATTCTGAGAACTCATGACCGCAGTGAGTTGCTCCA
>NW_024587004.1:0-1174 GCF_018398535.1 Haplochromis burtoni
ACAAAAGATGAACTGTCTGAAAGTCATGTTTGTTTGTTTGTTTGTTTAAGAAATGTGGGAATCTCCAGCAAAGATCTTACATGCAACAGCTCAGATACAGCACTCACTTCTGTTCTTTGTAGATCATTTCTTGATAAAAAGAAATTATCATCATACTTAATTTTGCTAATTAGGCCTTAATATCAGCTATGATAAGTTTATCATAGATTTAGTGTAGTGCTTATTGCTGTGTTCCAAACATGCCCCAAATGTGACTGAAATATGTAGAAACTGCTGCATAGAAACTAGCTGTCTCCAAATTTCTCATTTTGCCAAAATTCATACAGAGTAAATTGTTTACTTTTATGTTAACGGAACCCCAGATATTATGATATACTGTTGTCCCAGGCAAGTACACACAGACACAGGGATTTGAGAATTTTGGGGATTAAGGCACGTTTTTTGTGGGATAAATGTAAGTTGAGTGGATCTGAAGTGTTTAAAGCAGGTGGCCTGAAACTGTCTGCTCTAACCTCAGTGTGTTGGTTTTGTTGGACCATATAATATTTACAGTAAGTTATTGTAGCAGCACATCTTGGTGTAAGTTTATAGACTGTTTGTTTTTATTGTGTTAATAGAATTTGAATGCAGGCCACCTCAAATGTTAAAGCCTACAAACATTCCATACAAGCTATCATTTGTGATTGTTGCCTACTTTTAAATTGTGATATCACCATTTGATAAAGTGTGCAGTGCTAGGTGTAGCAAATCATTGGTTACGATATCTACTCTCTTATGTAACTGAACCTAAACTTTGGAGCATTACATGACTCAGAAACTTGTGTGGCTTATTGCAAATGGATAAAACTACATGAAGATGCTCATCTTTATTAGGGTGCGGAAAAAGAAAACAGAGGAGAGTTGTTGTTTGTATTCCAGCTGTGGTAAACAAAGAAGTTTCCAGATTCTTTTTGACTACAGAGAGTGATGCAGTATTGACTCTAATGCTGATTGGACTTGTCTGAGCCTGTATTTTTGTTCTTTGTCTTTTGTTACACAGAGTGAACAGCTCTTTGGCTTTGCCTTTGCTGGTAAGTAGACAGTAATGGTAATGTTTAGTAATTTACTTACAGTAGTTTGGCCATTTGTGTTATCTTGCCATTCACTCATGGGCAAAGACAAATAGTCAGGATTT
>NW_024587004.1:1958-3597 GCF_018398535.1 Haplochromis burtoni
AGCGCGTTGTGTGTGACGTCTTATTTTGTGCATGCGGCTGCTTTGAGCGTTCACACTAGAGCGCGTTTGCTGTCGCATTTTATTTGTAGTGTGAACAAGCAGACAAAACAATCGGATTTGATCAAAAAATCTGAATTGAGCATTAAGACCTGCAGTGTGAATGTAGCCTATAAGTGATAGCTTAAACACTTAAGCAATAATAAAATGTAAGAGAAGTACAGTTGTGAATAGGTATATTAAAGCCAATGTTTTAAAATTAAATATAAATGTTGCCAAAAAGGGATATACTGCAAAACACATAAATATTGCTGGCAACAAATACAATGGAATGACCTTTTAGTGTAATATTTTAAGAAATTTTCATTAAAAAAAATGGTGTGCCACTGTTGTTCTGGTTTTCTGTTGCTTCTGATTTAAATAATTAATTTGTATTCAACATTTTTAATCTGAAATTAGATTAAAAGTTGTCGTTCTACATTTTTATTAGAGCTGACTTGTTATAGAAAATGTTGGCGCCACAAAGCTTCTGTGTACGAAATATTTGGTATATCCTGCATTTGTGCCAACAAATATTGATGCATATTCTTTGCAGTTCTGTAGTATGAATGTTTTTATTAAACATGTTAAAGCCATGTGAGACTCTGCAATTAAATTTTGCCCTCTTTAGACTACAGTGAGTTCATAAAGGCATGAAGAAATTGAGGATTTGACTAGTTATTTAATGTCACAGTAAATTGGATTGTGTGTGAAGAGGCTCAACAGTTTGAATCATTAAACAGTGATCTGATGTGTTGTTTCCTTTCTCTAGGCAACTGATCTGATCGTCTCAAGTCTGGTAAGTAAAGGTTTTGTCTGAGGTACAGTGCTGGGAAAAGTCTTTCTTCCTTGCAGATTTATTTTGTTTATGCTTTTTTCACATGTTTCAAATCATCTAACAAGGATGACCTGGATAAATACAAAACAAGCAGTTTTAAAGTGATGATTTCATGTATGAAGCAGAGAAAACCAAACCACAGCTATCTGTTCTCTAATACCCAGCTGTGAAAGCCCTGATAGCAACAACTACCATCAAGCATTTATAGTAACTAGTAATGACTGATTTACATCACTGGGGGATTTTGGTCCACTTTATTTTCAGTTGTCTTAATTAAGGTCCAAAATAGTGTTTTGAAATCATTTCAAGGATCTCAATTTCATTAAAGTTGAGACTCTGATTAGTCTACACCAAGACATTCAGTTGGACTTGCTTGTGTGCTTCAGATCAATTTCCTGGTGCAAATCCCAAGTGTGATTAAACTTAAGCTCAGGACCTGATGAGTTGATGTAGGTCCTGAAGTAGTAAAGGAACTCTGGACCATCACAGTAACGGCACCATGTTTGACTTTAATGCTGGTGATTTTCTGAAATATTTCTCTCACTTTAGAAGATTCAGTTTAGTACCGTGAGTCCGCACAGCTCTTGCTGATCATCAAGATGTTTTTAGGAAAATGTGAGAAAGTTTCTGTGTTCTTTTTGGCCAGTCAATAAATAATTTTGAGTTTAATGGATATAAAGTGTTTAAAGCAGGAGGCCTGAAACTCTGCTGTAACCTCAGTGTGCGGGTTTATTTGGACCATATAATATTTACAGTAAGTTACTG
>NW_024587005.1:0-2008 GCF_018398535.1 Haplochromis burtoni
GCCATCTTAACTTTAGTCAGGGGGGATGTCAATGTATTCATTTTATTATAAATCTTCTTGTTTTTTGAGGAGGAGATGTGATCCTGGAGATTCCCGCTTTTCCTTTAATGGAGGGAGACAATGTCACTTTGGGCTGTAGAAAAAAAGGAATGCCTTCAAATCTTCCAGCTGATTTTTACAAGGATGGTCACTACTTGGAAACTGGATATGCAGGAAAAATAACCATTCCCCATGTTTCCAAGTCTAATGAAGGACTGTACGAGTGCAGCTTTTCTGAATCTCAAGGGAAATCACCAGAGAGCTGGATGGCTGTGACAGGTGAGCTATGACATTTTTTTTAGCACAATGGATGCATAATATTTTCAAATAAACTATACAGTTCTGCATTTGAGCAAATGCAATGCACAAATATACACGCAATAGTCTCTTTGCTATATTCTAAACTTTGTGTAGTGGTGCAGGTCTCTGCAGTCTCTGCTTGCATGTAAGAATATAAAATATCAGGCATACTAAGGAAATGCTTGAACTGAATTTTATTCAAGAATAAAGCCACACTTTGGGGTTTGTAAAGCTCTAGTTTTGTAAGGCACAGTGTTGCTTTGTGCAACATCAACATCAGCCTTCAAACATAATTATAATTTTCACTCTTTCATGTCCTATTATATAATGTTCAGATTTAGCATAGATTATGATTGAGTAAGTGGAGATAATATTTCATCATTATTATTATTTTTTTTAACATAAGTCAGATAACTAATGTAACTAGGACAATGTTAACTTGAAGTAAGGTGTATTTAGCACATAGAGGGTGGAAAAAGTGAGTAAAGAAGAAATACTCAATGCATCATGGGAATCCCCCAGTAGTGTAGACCTATTGTAGTGTAAATAAAGGTGGATTCAGGAGCAACTGATCCAGCCCAAATCTTAAGTTTAATCTTAAAAGTAGAGAGACTGTCTCCCCAACCTAAACTGGAAGTTGGTTCCACAAAATAGGGGCCTGAAAACTGAAGGCTCTCCCTCCCGTTCTACTTTTAAATACTCTAGGAACAACAAGTAAGCCTTTAGTCCGAGAGGGAAACGCTCTAATGAGGATTTTTTAAGGACATCTTGATAATAATGAATTACAGTACTCCAGCATAGAAGTAATAAATGCATGAACAAGTTTTTCAGCGTCACAATCCTATCTCCAGAATTATTAGAATGAATCGTCTGCTGACCATGACTGTGCAAAAGGTCATTGCAGTTTTTTTTGAGTTATTGATTTAGTTGATCTAGTGAGAAACTAACAATCTTCACTCACGTCAAGGGAATATAGATTAGATTGTTATCCATTTCATCATCTTGAAATACTTAACAAAAATTAACAAAATACAATATTGTATATTTATTGTGTTAGCAGCACATGTTGCTCCCACACCTCAGGAGATAATACCTCAAGATGATCAAGAGACTGAACAGAAGAGCTCTCCATCCAGGTCCACTGGACTCTCCATCATATTGCCTGCTATGTTGATCATTTTGGCTGTGGATGTGATAATAGTGGCTGGACTACATTACTGCCAGAAACACACAGGTTTCTTTCTTTCTATATTTGTGCATTTACTTATTTATTGTGCCAATAATTTAAGGTGAACAGAAAATTAAATAATACAATTTAATTCATATGATGTTCATCGAGGTAGATATCAGAAGAAGTCTTTTGCTCAGTTTGGATGTGCAGTAAAGCACTTATAATAACAATAGATTAATATGTTCAGTAGCAAAACAAGGCAGAAAGAGAAATAATTTTTGGAATTATTAAATGGATGTTTATTAATGTAAGATTACTGGTTACTAATTTCTGATTCTAAAATTCAGCAAGATGTGCCAGTTTCCTGTTTGTTCTTTAACTTTTTATTTATTGTTCTTCTTTTTATTTTATTTTGTTCCACCTAGTAGCAAGCTCTTACGCTGTCATGTCAGTAACAGGTGAGTAGTTTATAAATTCAAGATTCAAGGTCTTTATTGT
>NW_024587005.1:2332-3597 GCF_018398535.1 Haplochromis burtoni
TGTTTCATATATTAGGCTATGCCCTCTCTATTTTTGGTAATTCCACGCCGGTGGAAACCCAAACAAAACAATGTGGTCATGTGCAATTGCAGTAAAGTGAGATGATTGTGCAGTAGGTATTGAATACCAGGTTCAGGTTATGGTCAGGTTTTAGTAGAGAAGACAAGCCAAAGACATGTGCAAGGTGTAAAATTTGCAAATATAGCATAATGTAGATGTGTTCAGTGACCATGTGACTGAGGCGAATAAGCATATTGTTCCAAGGTCCAGTTTGTAGTAGATTTGTGGAAGTTTGTGTTGTTTTTGAGTCTTTTTGGTGAGTATTGTAAACGTGTTTGTAAGAGTGTTTATGTTTATTTTATTAATCTTACACTCATCTCTCCTGCGAAGTTTTGAGTCTCAGTGAACTAATTGTAAAATTAGGAAGCTGTAACACAGTATCACCAAGAGTGAGTGTTTTTATGTGAGAATGTCTTTCAAATAGACTAATGAGTAAGTTATCTTTCTGTCACCACACACTACTTATTTCAAAACTTTTTTATCTGTTTCAGTGTATAAAAATGTTCAGGCAACTCATCTACAAATGGATACCTACAACAATGAGACAAAACAGAAAAAGAAATGAGGTACTCATTTTACATTTTATTATTATTATTATTCTTGTTACTTTATTTAGGAAAACCACATAGGAAAACTATATATTTTTCTATAACTTATAGAAAAATATATATCTTAAAATATGATGATAATCATGATATCATAATTTATAGTGTTCTGTATTTGACATATATTTATATTTTTGATTTGCTTGATTGTTCACTGACAATGGGACACAAAGTGCATTATATTAGTGCTGAAATAGACACGAACCTATTCAGGGTGTACCCCACTTGCTGGGGAAGTGGAATTAGTAAGAAAGCTCCTCCAGATGATGATTGTTATGAATTGACAATGAATAAAACAAATTACATTAAATTAAAATATCCAGTGCCAAGTCAAGTCAGTTCATTTATAAGCACAAAAGAACAATACTGACCAAAATACTGTTCAACTATATCATGAAAGCAATAATAACAACACAATACACATAACCACAAGAAAAAACTAAAAAGAAATGTGAAGGCTCAGTCTAGATTGAATGCCAAGGCATGAAAATTAGTGTTGAAACAGGTTTTGAAAAGTGTTACTGAGTATTGGTGAGGTCCTAATTAGAGATGGACCGATCCGATATTACGTATCGGTATCGGTCCGATACTGACCTAAAT
>NW_024587006.1:0-3592 GCF_018398535.1 Haplochromis burtoni
GAACACAGCTGGGAGTGATTAACATGACGAGACTAGGGAGGCAAACTGAAAACACTCACATAAGAAACAGACCTTCACAATAAAACAGGAACTTACACATGAAAGGACACAAACTAAGAAACGCGGACTAGATACAGGAACACACGGGCAGAACAGAGTAAACACTAACCAGAGGAAGAACAGAACCAAAATCGCAAGAAGAGAAAACACAAAACGCTGGGTCAAAAGGACCCAGGACCATGACAGAATTTGAATGCACTTGTCTTGGAGGGTATTTGGGTTCAACCTCACAGATACTGTGAGGAGTTTGGACGTTCAAGAAGACCTCAGAGATAAAAGGAGCCATTGGGCGTTCTTCAACAATCTAACTCTGGGGATTCGTGTTTTGCAACAATGGAGGCATTAACTATCTCAAATGGTTGAGGAATCCCAGAAGAGTCAGAGAAGGGGGCTGAAGAGAGGATCATGATTGCTCCCACAGCTTGGACCCAAATAAGTGGATAGACGGATGGATGGAAGTTCATCTTTAGTTAGCTTAAGACTGTGGGGATGCTTAAACTAAACTTATTTTTTCATACAAGTTTGTAATCTCTGTAAAAAAAACAAAACAAGAAAAAAACAAGAACCGAATTATTATGTTATTATGTTTAAATTGTCTTTAAATGTTATTCAAAATTCCCCATCCAGTGTTTACCACTGTGTTGTATCACCTTCATGTTTGATCTGAAATATTTTCCCTTTCTCTAATGCTAAGGGATTTTTCCGAAGGTCTTCACGTCACATGTGATGCAGCATGTGAAAACCAAGTTCTCACAACTCACGATCCAAACGACGTTTAAGCCTAAAGACTAAAAAGTCCGATCACCACTGAGGATGCAGATTTGAAGCCGACTCTCTGGGTGGAAGTGACCCATCGTGTCCACTGATGCACCTCAGACTTTCACTGATACTGACTGAACGGTGTGGAGCCTGATTTAACTATTTAAAGGTGCACTGGTGAAACTATGTTAGGGTTTTCCACTCGTTCAGTTTTAAATGGTCACGACAACATTTCTGTGTAGATATGTCTGTGAAGGTTCTCAGTCATCCAGGTCATCGTAGTCAAAGGAGCTTGCAAAGAAAAGCGTCTGGACTTCTTTAAGTTGCTTGAAGACGAGTCCCGTGTCTTGTCCATGCGGTGAACCGAGAAGAACTCGGCCGGCTGGATGGCGTGGTCCGGCACTTTATCCTGGCCCTGAGGTCGTCAAGCTTGTTCTCCAGTGACTGGACGTTGGCGAGCAGGATGCTAGGCAGAGGTGTGCGGTGTGCACGAGCTCTCAGCCTGTTCCTGACGCCGGCTTGCTTCCCTCTAGGCCGCCGCCGCTTCCCTTTGTTCTCCCTCGAGATCTCACTCGGCCAGCTCGGATCCGGAGTTAAAAACTTCGAATTGTGAGTACATTGTATACCAATAGAAACAAGAGTGTCACTGTCATACCTAATGTACCCAATGGTGATGATTTTGCCGATTTAGAAACGCTGAAAACTAACTTAAAAAACAAAGAAAAAGAAAAAGTGGTCGGAGCAGTCGTGACGGCAGCCGACCTCACCGGCGCCATTTAAAGTTTAAAGCATTTCCACCACTTGTAACTATGGTGCTTTATTTATTTATTTTTGAGTTGCTAACCGCAGATTGTGGCCACAGATGAGCACAGACGTTGTCTTCAGCTACCTCTCTACCAACAAAACATCACGTGGATGTCCTTGTTCGAGTTTCAAGCAAGAAAAAGTCTGGACTGTCGAATTACTGAGTACATCTATTGACTAAAATAAAAATATGTTGAGAACACAGAGAGCTGGTCAGCTTTTCATGACTGGGACGAAAACGTTCAAGGTTCAACGAGTGGATGGCCTCTCTTCTCCAGCTCTTTCGAGTCTGATCAGTCTCACGTCACAGAGGCGTGTCTGGAAAGACAAACAAAATCTGGATCCTGAAGAAACTCAACACTCAACCTCATCCATCCTACGGGCTCAGTCACCAAAGATGGTTTTTAAACATGTTGGAGATCTCAGTCATTCACGTTCCCCCAGACACAGACTCTTCTGGAATATTTTAATATTTGTCACAATGTCTGACTGGGTCCTATTTACAGTTGATTTATAGTCACGTCTGAGATTAGTATAAAACGACTGATGTAAGAGACCTTTTCACTCTTTACACCCATGACTGATGTATTTATGTGTGTGTGTGAGGGTTGAGCAGGTGTTTGGGGGGAGGGGGGGTGTATCATATTAGGACAAATCTGCTCTACCTCCTTCAGCTTCTCTTTCTTCTTCTCAGTTTGTCAGCAGCACTGGCACACCTGGGAGGCACCTGTGGGCAGAGATTGACAGGGAGCTATATAATTTTGTGGGTGTGTATGTGTTTCCTCATCCTCCATCCCATCTGCACTGCAGTAAATGGCAAAGCTTGGCAGTATATATAGTATAATCTAAAGCAGGGAGGAGAATGGAGGAGACCATAACTCTGCTCTTATGCCATCTCTTAATCCTCACTTGTAGTTATAGTCGATAAACAGCGGCATCTGGCATTCAACATGATTTCTATAGAAACACCTGTTTGTACTAAATGTGCGTATGATGGTGTCATTATATAGCAAAGGTCATACAAGAGAGAATAAAAAAACCAAATGTCTGATTTTACAGTCTGAATGTATTTGTTTTGGTGTTTTCAGAGAACGATTCACAGTGAAATTACAGATGCAGCTTAATTGTGACCAAACGGAGATAAGAAGAGGTCACATAGTATTTGAAGTTGGTGAAACAGTTATGATGTGCATGGTCTCCTGTGGATTCATAAATCTGCAGCTGTTATTATGAGTTTGTCCTCCTAACCTCTCTGCTCCAGTCTGCAGCTGGATTCTGGGTATTATGAGAACAATTGAATTTATTTTCTCTTTGTTCTTTGATGTCACTTTAAACAGTAATTGGTCAGGATGAAAGTCCAAAAAACCAACAGCATCACATTCGTGGGGACAACAAATCACAAAGGAAGAATTTTTGCAATAAGCTCCACATTGTGGATCAAAGCATCACTGGCCATCGCTTCTTCACATTCTGAAAATGAGACCGAGGTATGGCTCAAATTATAATCCATCTGACTCAGGTTCTGTTTTACATCTGCGATTCTGGCATCCATCGCGCTTTATTCGATTTGAATCTGATCGTGGTGGTGGTATTCTTCAGCTTTAACTTTTTCTTTTTCCTTTTTAGTCTTGCTGTAAATATGTTTGGACAGGTTATCTATAGATATATTTTCCATTCATGCTTACATCGGTGCCTTTTTGCACAGTAAAACAAGGAATATTACAAACTTACTGGCAAACTGTTAGACACTTGAGAATTTAAATATTTTTAGGAATCATGTTAAAATAAAATGGTAAAAATGCAATTATTAGTATGGGTTATTTTCTGGTAAATAAGTATGAAAATATTCCTCTTAGCTGCCGACATTTTTGCAGAAAGTACAGAACAGTAGCTACACCTTTGCACTTGTTAAGTGCAAACTAGGCCCTAAGGACCCCAAAGCGTTTTACACATCCAGTCATCCACCCAT
>NW_024587007.1:0-1235 GCF_018398535.1 Haplochromis burtoni
TTTTTTAAAGCTTACAACACAGCCGAATAAATCTTCAACTTCACAGCAGGTTTTTTTGTCATTTCCAACCCCCCCGCGCGCGCGCATATTACCCTTTAGGGCTAAGCCCCGGGTGTATACAATGTCTGGCTCCGCCTCTGGTGTCCACTAAAATAAAAATAAAAGCGTTCTAACATCTCACCTGTTTGTTTCTATTAAGACCTACATGTGCACTGTTTTTATTAATAGAGAGATTGATGTATAAGTCATTTAGATAACTTCTAAATCGTGTTTGGTTTGTTTCAGTGTTTCTTTGTTCCTGAGTAAAACGGTTTGGCTGAGATTAAAGTTAAGCTTCATAACCTATAAATCACAGTTAAGAGGGGATTGCAGTAAAAACTCCGGACCTGTGACATCATCAAGTACGCTGATGTTCCAACTGTACAAATCACGAGTCCGGACTCGGCAAGCCCAGACTTGCCCAGAATGCGCGTAAGGAGTCGCGTACTTGAGAATTGAGAAAGGGGCCTAGTATTTTCAGGTTTCTTAGTGTTTTCCCAGTTTAGGTTGTTGTTGCATTTAGTTTTTTGTATCCTCGTGTTCAGACTGTATTACCTCGTCTTTTGTTTCCAAGCTTCTGCTTCCCTGTGTTGTCTGCATGTGGGTCCACACCTCGCCATACACGATCTGCACCCGCAGATCTTAACAAGTGAGGGTACCCTGGGAATGCCTAGCAGAGACCTACTCTCTGAAGGACATTGGGGACCTCATTAATCCCATTTACACGTCTTCCATAGAAGAAGCAGAGTTTCAGGACAAGGGGGACAAGGGTGGATGAGTTCCTGAAGGCTCTGGATGGTATAGGGCTGTCCTGGCTGAGAAGCCTCTACAATGCTACATGAACATCTGGGGCGGTACCTCTGAATTGGCAAAGCAGTGGTGGTTCTTAGCTTTAAGAAGCGAGAGCCAGAGGGTGTGCTCCAACTATAGGGGAGTCACACTCCTCGGTCTCAACGATGAAGTCTATGCCAACGTGACGGAAATTAGAGTCCATCTGTTAGTCAAACCTCCGATTCAAGAGGGAAATGCAGTTGTCACCCCGGTCGTGGAGCACTGGACCAACTTTATCCTAATGAGGATGTTTGAGGGTGCATGGGAGTTCACCTAACCAGTCAACATGTGTTCTGTGGACTTGGAGAAAGTGTTGTGTCCCTTGGGAGATTCAAGATTCAAAGTCTTTATTGTCAATACAACAA
>NW_024587007.1:2535-3589 GCF_018398535.1 Haplochromis burtoni
CCGGAAGAGGCCTGACCGAGCAACAGGCACCAGGCCCCGCCAAGTAGTCACCGGGAGTGACTACTTGGCGGACAAACAGGCACACACAGACACAAACATGCATTCCCACCCTCATGCACACATATACAAATACTCAGCACTCACCCAACGTAGGGATAGACATACATGGACATGTACACACAATCACACTCCCCGAACAAACTCTATACCCCGGGTCCAGGTACCCTCGCCCCCAGAGGGAGAAACGGCACCTAGACCCAGGAGATGTTACCCCTTCCCCCGGGGTGGAGGCAAGCAGACCGCCAATCGGACGGCCAACACCTCCTCCCAGCCGCCCCCCCACCCCCACCCCGATGGCTAGCAGAGAACAGGGGTGTGTGAAGACCCCTGGTCTGGGCTTCTCTGCGTAGGCTGCTGCCCCTGCGACCCGGCCCCGGATAAGAAGAAGAAATGGATGGATCAGAGAGAAAAAGGTTTCAGGGAATATTGCTAAATGTTCAGAGAGAATGCTGCAACTCTCCTTCCTGGGCCAGTAAATCAATATATTGATCACTTAGTAAATGGTTCAGTAACATGGAGTTAGAACGGAGAGACATAACATAACATCACATAATCAACATTTAATTTAACAGTTTCACTCTTTGGTGCAGTGAGTCAGGTTATATTGTTATATATTTATATATTTTGATTAAATTGTTTTTTGATGTTTGTTTTTTGCTGGTCTGAGTTCATTTCTAGAAATAAGAGCTGCTCCATCCACAGTGGGATGGATGCTGTCTCTCCTAAAGACCATTTTTTCCCCCAGAAAGTTTCCCAGTTATCTTTAAAGCCCACGTTGTGTTTTTGGACACCACAGGTCCCTGAGTAACCTCACAGGCCTGGCAGTCATCAGCCCCAAGGGTCTGTTACTTCAAAGGGCTGGAGTGGAAGAGCTATTCATACTAATGTAGATAATACTCAGGTTTTTACCTTTGCTGTTTCACAGTAAGTTAAAAAAGGGAATGTCCACAATATACTTTTTAATGCAGGAGATTTTAAAAAAGTAATTTAGCGG
>NW_024587008.1:0-3586 GCF_018398535.1 Haplochromis burtoni
CGCTGAATCGTTGGATGGCTGACAAAACGGCTCTTCCAATGTTTTCAGCTAAATCGCTGGACATGCTGGTAGGGAATAGTCGAAGCAGCTCATGGCAGTCAAAAGTGACCGTAAGAGGAGCGCAAACACAGAACCTGACCGCGACCGGCACACTTTAGCGCGGGAGGTTTTCTTGAAGCTTTTATTTTGGTATTTCCGTTGACCCGTACAATAAATTTGCATATTAGCTAAATATTTAGTTTCCCGTAACATTTAGATTTAACATTTAACATTTAGATTTATATATAACATTTAGATTTAACATTTAACATTTAGATTTATATATAACATTTAGATTTAACATTTAACATTTAGATTTATATATAACATTTAGATTTAACATTTAACATTTAGATTTATATATAACATTTAGATTTAACATTTAACATTTAGATTTATATATAATATTTACATTTAACATTTAACATTTACATTTAAATATAATATTTACATTTAACATTTAACATTTACATTTAAATATAATATTTACATTTAACATTTAGCATTTAGATTTAACATTTAACATTTAGATTTAACATTTAGCATTTAGATTTAACATTTAAAATCCTGTTTTAAATATGAAAAGTTACAAATATTTTACTAAATGTTGTAAAAAATGACTCGAAAAAACATGTTTTTGTAAGATTTAGAGCTAAATGTGGAAAAATGTTGCTGTTAATTTCGGCATGTTTCAGTTTACAAACGGCGCCCCATAAAACCTACCTACTTCTCTCTTCATTATAAACAATTACACTTTATGGAAAGTGCTTTCAAGAAAACACAAAACAAAACCATCTTTTCTTTGCTTTTTTTATTCAACATCTCTTCACAGTGTAGTGAGGAAGGCCAAAAACAAACAGAGCCTATCAAGGGAATATTCAAGTAGGCGCACTTTTGAAGTGTGCAAAGGCAAAGGCATGAGTGCAAGCCTAATAAAAGCTAATAGGAGAGATGTAGAGCCGGCGGAGGACTTGGCTGGAGCAGGAAAAAGCAAAAGGGGAAACGCGAGTGCACGTCTCCCCGCCCCCCAAGCCAGGCCGAGAGAAGGCTTGAAAAAAAAGCACATTTATCATTTCTTCTTCAGCCAGCTGTTTTTCTCATGGTTTTTCCAAAGTACACAGCACAGCAGATTCTGCAATATTCTTACACACTAATTAAGCATTGGAAACCGACCTACTTCTTTGTTCATTGTAAACAATTGTACTTTCTGTAAAGTGGTTTGAATAAAAGAGAAAAGAAAAGTATGTTTTGTTTTGTTTTGTTTTCTTCAAGATCTGTTCACATGTACTTAGCAAGAGTGAGTACACAGCGTTGAAAAATGGTACTTAGTGTAGTGAGGAAGGCGAAAAGCAAAGAGGGCGTATGAAGATAATATTGAAGTAGGCGCAGTTTTGAAGTGGTGAAAGGCAAAGGCATGAGTGCAAGCCTAATAAAAGCTAATAGGAGAGATGTAGAGCCGGCGGAGGACTTGGCTGGAGCAGGAAAAAGCAAAAGGGGAAACGCGAGTGCACGTCTCCCCGCCCCCCAAGCCAGGCCGAGAGAAGGCTTGAAAAAAAAGCACATTTATCATTTCTTCTTCAGCCAGCTGTTTTTCTCATGGTTTTTCCAAAGTACACAGCACAGCAGATTCTGCAATATTCTTACACACTAATTAAGCATTGGAAACCGACCTACTTCTTTGTTCATTGTAAACAATTGTACTTTCTGTAAAGTGGTTTGAATAAAAGAGAAAAGAAAAGTAGTTTGTTTTGTTTTGTTTTCTTCAAGATCTGTTCACATGTACTTAGCAAGAGTGAGTACACAGCGTTGAAAAATGGTACTTAGTGTAGTGAGGAAGGCGAAAAGCAAAGAGGAGCGTATGAAGGTAATATTGAAGTAGGCTTAGTTTTGAAGTGGTGAAAGGCAAAGGCATGAGTGTAAGGTAATAAAGGGTAATAAGAGAGATGTAGAGCGGGCGGAGGACTTGGCTCGAGCAGGAAAAAGCAAAAAGGAAAGGCAAGTGCGTTTCCCCGCCCCCCAAGTGAGGGCCATGGCACTGACTTCGTGAGGGGTTTGAACTGGTGGCGCTCTGTAGCAGAGTCCTCCACCACATGTCATACGCCAAACGGCCGGCCGAGAGAATGCTTAAAAAAAAGGACATTTATCATTTCTTCTTCAGCCAGCTTTTTTCCCCCATTGTTTTTACAAAGTACACATTAAGCTTCTTCTGCAATAACACACTAATTACACATGGGAAGCTACCTACTTCTTTCTTCATTGGAAACAATTACACTTTCTCTAAAGTGCTTTCAATAAAACAGAAAAGAAAAGTATGTTTTGTTTTGTTTTTTGCCTACAACAAAATGGGACCCAACCACTTTAATCACCCAACTTAAACTCCCTCACGCTCTGTCTACTATAGGGCGGAGGAGCGTCATGTCACGGCCCACGCCCCCTCCCGCCAAGTCTCAGCTATGCTTCCTACCAGCTGTGCTGTCGGTTGCAACCTTAAATCACACCATAGGGAAGGCAAGATGCTGGAAAATCGCCTCTCTTTTCATCCTTTCCCCTCCTGGAGGCAACGGGAGTTCTCTCATGTATCCGATATTACTAAACGAAGACGTCAGGCTTGGATTGCAGCGCTCACACGAGCGGATATCGACTTCTCTGCCATCCCCAGTTTTTTTTTGTTGTTGCATTGCTTGCGGCATTTGCTTTCCGGTGAGTTCTAAATAACTTCATATCTCTCTTAATAGGCTTTAGTGTTATTTTGAATGCGCTGAGGTCATAGATCATTAGATAAAACATCCTAATGTGGGATGCTGCAGAACCACGTCATGTTGACAGAGTAGCTTATTATTATTTGGCATTATTGCAGGCAAACCAGCATATGAAATGGGTGTAACAAATCCAGACTGGGCTCCAACGCTGCCCATGGGGCACGGCGACATACCTGTGTCAAACTCGGACCTGCACGCAAGGCGAATGCAGCGTAAGCGAAAAAGAGCACCCATCGGAGGTAAACCCCCCCCAAACGTACCAAATTGCTCTCATTGTACGCTAATCTGCACATAACTTTCAGATGAATCACGCACCTGGAATACTGGTGTACATTTACCTTATGTGTATGCACTAATTTTATCTTACAGGCTTTCGTTATACAGCAGCAGAGTCTGAAGGTGTGCCCCGTGCAGAAGTAATAGATGAAGAGCTGACAGAAGACCAACAACAAAATCACCATGTCGTGGAGGCTGTGGACAAGTGGAGGTTGAGGTACCAGCTGCAAATGTGGACAGTGGTCATCAGACAGACAGCGTTACGGAAGCTAAAGGGCAGACGAAGGATTGTGTGTGCAGTGAACAGGGCAGAGCAGAAATAAACCGGCTGCTGGAGGAGAACAGACTGCTTCGATCACAGTTGCAAAACACAGAGCTGAATGAAAATGTCTATTCTATTAACACATAGTGAGCGAGAAAGGTGACTGGAAAGGGAAAAACTCAATGCATCATGGGAATCCCCCGGCAGCCTACGTCTATTGCAGCATAACTAAGGGAGGATTCAGGGTCAC
>NW_024587009.1:0-3585 GCF_018398535.1 Haplochromis burtoni
AAGTAATCAGTAAAGTAACGGGATTACTTTTTGGGGAAAGTAATCAGTAATTAGTTACTGATTACTTTTTTCAAGTAACTTGACCAACACTGGTGGCAACACCCCTGACCTCGTCAAACCCCTCAGAGTAAATCATATCACAGAATATGACGAGCGTATGTTGAGCAAAACTGAAGAGGAGGAGAGGGACAGGTGCTGCCAGGGCAAGACAGAACCTCCTGTGGGTGGTGGGCCTACAGGAGGGTGGGCCTAGGTCTCTTTTTCGTCCTGTGCCCAGCCGGGCCCCATGTACTAAGTCCCATCCATCAGACATTCACCCTTGGGCACCTTTCCCGGGCCTGGATCCTGGGTGGGGTCCCGGTAATCCTATCGCGGGCAACGTGAACAGTTCCCTCAATCTTTTTCTCATAGGGGGTTTGGATTGCTCTTTGTCTGGTCCCTCACCCAGGACCAATTTGCCATGGGGGAACATACCAGGGGACAAAAAGCCCCAGACAATATAGCCCCTGGGACACACAAACCCCTCCACCACGGCAATTCAAGAAGGGGGAGATTGCAGGATAAAAACATAATTGGAACTTTTTCTGTGATATTTTTATAACTATTTTACTTATTCTTATTAACAAGTCTTCTGTGCTGTAGAGCTCCATTCATTCTTACATAACCATTAAAAACACAATGGGTGCCACTTTTCCAGTAAATGACAAATACTCATTTGTTTTAACTCATTCCCCTATAAATATTATCTGCTCAAAAAAACAAACAAAAAAAAACCTAGTAAGAGCTTCAAAAGCAGTTTTATCCAGTGATAACAGATACAGCAGCCAGCTGTTTTTAGGAAGTAACTGAGCCATTACAAACACATAACCATATATTTGTTATATGCACATCTTCAGCAAAGGCAATGAGCCTGGATGGGGAACGCAGGAAAAGAGAAGTTAGGAAGGACAGAGAGTAATCTACAAGCTGACTCTTCATTCAGTTTCTTTGTTTCACAACATTTACAGACTTGTTGCTTGTTTATTAGCAGACATAGTTTAGATCTGATAAGATATAATTGTAACAGAGGTAAAATAATCTAGACCAAAAAAAGAGAGACTCTGGGCTGAAAGATCTATCGCTTTATCACCTCTTCAGGTTGTAAATCTTGTTTTTAAAAAGTAACTAAGTAACTAAGTAATTAATTACTTTTGAAAATAAGTAATCAGTAAAGTAACGGGATTACTTTTTGGGGAAAGTAATCAGTAATTAGTTACTGATTACTTTTTTCAAGTAACTTGACCAACACTGGTGAGAGGCCACAATAAAATCATTTATAACCTTTGCTAGCAATGTTTCTGAAAACTGACTGAAACTCTTTAAATAAACCATTCCTCTGTATGTAATCAATTAGCTGTATATGGGGCGCCGTTTGTAAAGTGAAACATGCTGAAATTAACGGCAATATTTTTCCAACATTTAGCTCAAAACCTTACAAAAACTTGTTTTTTCAAGTCATTTTTTACAACATTTTATTTTATTTTAACTTTTTATATTTAAAACAATTTTAAATGTTAAATCTAAATATTATATTTATATCTAAATGTTAATTGTTAAATCTAAATATTTAGCTAACATGCAAATTTATTGTGCGGATCAACGGAAATACCAAAATAAAAGCTTTACAAAAACCTCTGGTGCTAAAGTGTGCCGGTAGCGGTCAGGTTGTGTCTGATGGTCACTTTTCAATGCCATGAGCTGCTTCACAGTTCATAACATCAACATACACATATAGCTTTGGGGCGCAGGTTCATCAGGCAGATGGTGGTGGGGGCCCCATTCACCCCTTCACTGCTGTCTTCTCTTTGAAATTTATCTTCAACTTAGGCTACGTCCACACTAGCCCGGATAGATTTGAAAATGGCGTTTTCAGTCGTTGTCAAAGAGTTGTGCGTCCACACTAAAACGGCAGAAAACACTGACGTTGCAGTCCTGCGCCTGCATGAAAAGCAAGACGACTCGACCTGCGTCATTTCCCCATTTGCCGAAATGGCAAGAGAAAGCACCGAAATTTTTCAAGTGGACTGATAATGAGGTGGAGTTGTTGCTACGAGTCACCAACGAGTACAAGGTTTCCAAAGCACGCGAGAACATGGACTGCCATCTTGGTTTAAGTGGTCACATGACTGCATCCTATGACCAACATGCATCATCGTTTTCGAAAGTCTGCGTTTTCAAGTGTCCACACTGCAACGGGACATCTCAGTTTTGAAATGTATGCGTTTTCGAGAGCGTTTTCAAAACGCTCTGTTTTCCTTGGGGAAAACGCCGTCTCAGTGTGGACGGGAGGCCAAAACTGAGAGTAAACGATGCATTTTCAAACGAAAACATATTAGTGTGGATGTAGCCTTAGACACTGAGGGTCTTGGGGTCGGGTTGGGGGAATGAGCACTTCTGGGTGCTTGTGTTGCAGGCACCTGATCTCAGCTTGTACCTGTGCATGTTTGTGTTCCAGGTGTTGTATGTTTATGTTTCGTACAGGCGAGGCAGTTGGCAATACATTGTTTATTTCTATTTGTGCTCTTTATTACGTCTTCCCCAATCCCCACCCCCACTTTTTTGCTGCCTGTCCCGCCTTAAATACTGTCATACTGTATACCACTTGTAATGTAATAACTGGAGAAATGAGGAAATAAACTCAGGAACTCAGGAGCCTATAGAGAATTTATAGAGCTGATCTTGGAAAAGCAAAATGTGTTTGGCACAACAGCACATCCAGATCATAATTCTGACTGTGAAAGCTGCCAGACAGGACAGGATAATAAAAAGTTCTGTTCTCCTTTTCAATACAATTCCTTGTGCATTACTGTCATGTATTCATACAAGGACCTCCCAAGGCAGGCAAGGTTAAATTTAAAGGATGATTTAATAAACTTTAATTAGATTAAAAGGGTTTCTTTGCACTGCTTCTTCAAAGCGCACAAAGAAAAAGTGAGCTGTACCTTTCATGGCTGAGGAAAATCTGTTTGAAGTCAAGATGCAGACTCTGGCGCTCAAGCTCAGTGAATGTTAAACAATGAACACAAACAAGGTCTGCTTGTCCATCCAGCACACACCGAAAATCTGTCTCCTGCTTAAGTAACAGCCAGCTGATCAGAGGATTGTCAGCAGGTGAGGTCATTACCACAGGTGTGCTGGGCTGAAGGGTGGGAAGCAGAGGAATGACCGCCTCGTAAACACAAGGTGTGGTTATCTCATATATATGCACACACACATGCGTGCTGACACAGAGAAGAAGAATAAAGAGACAGAGAATAGACGATTGTGTTACACTCCTGCTTATTTTAACGCAGCCTGTGAGAAGGAAAGTTTTCCCTCTTGTGGGAACATTGTGATTTTAGCTTTACCAATAAAGTGAGCACACTTTTAGTAATATTACATGTGCTCTATGTGATTGGCAGTGTTGGGTAAGTTACTTTAAATTAGTAACTTAGTTACATTACTAGTTACTTCTATCAAAAGTAACTCAGTTACTTCAAGTTACTCGTTACTTTCAGAGTAACTAGTTACTAGGGTAAGTAACTTTGGTTTTACTCAGAATTCTCT
>NW_024587010.1:0-3584 GCF_018398535.1 Haplochromis burtoni
ATATTCTCAGCAGCATATTAAACACATCATATTGTTTTTTAATTTGTTGCGTTTTTTAACAGGATATTTGCAAAATGGTCTTTGATCAGTGGTTGATGATCGATTGTCATAATAATTTGCATATTATTGATCAAGGAACTGAGCTCGCAGTCATTATGCAGATGTCCTGTTTATGAGGCTGGAAACCTGCAGTCAGCTGAGACTGAACAAGTCACCTGGTGATGACGAAACGTTTGTCCCACTGAAAACGTCCAGGTGAACAGTTGAACTACAGGGCGTCACAGCAGTTTACGACACTTCGTATCGTGTTACGGTAGAGTTAAGCGGTGCAGCTGAAGTAAACATGCGGTAGTGTGAGAGAAGACTACGGTAAGCTATAAGCGTGTAACGTTGACTGTGAATGAAGGCGGTTTGTCTCCGTTAGCTTCCCAGGTTAGCTCGGAGCATTGTAGCTAGCGCCGCAGTGCTAAGCTAGCGGAGCAGCCGCGGTGCGTGTCGGGAAAGTTGAGCGGCCACACCGAGGGAAGTTTAGTGTCCTCGGCTCCAGCCTCAGGGCGCAAAAGCAGCTTGAAGTTATCGCGCCAGTCTCCGTTAAAACCTCTGACAGGTTTGAAGCTTCGCTCTCACAGAAACAAACTGGTTCATGGCTGAACTTCTCCTGTCGTTTGCTCAATAAACTCTCCCTTATCTACACTGGAGCCCTGCTGGTTTTACTGGACCGGGTGAAAATGTGGCTGCACTGAGTCCGCGTCCGTGCTGTCCCCTGACTGAGCTCCGTGCAGACCCCACAGGCGTGTTTCTCACCCCTGCAGCTCTTTCTCAGGTTGTTTCTAATGATGTTGTTATATTTTTCTATTTTGCGCTTTAAAAGTACTAATCTGCCGACTAACCTATCAGTGAAACCATTCGCCAAGTTAATGTTTGCCACGCGTCCTCACTTAGCACCAGCTCTATGATTCAGTCTGAGCAGCAGTGACCCTGCAGCTGAGGAAGCCTCCACCTCATGATGCAGGAGCAGGACACTTGGGTGGAGCAGGACACTTGGGTGGAGCAGCTGCTTGGTGTTGAGTAGGTTCTGAAACACGGACAGGAAGGTAGAAAGTGTCTGCTCGGCTCACAGCAGCAGGAGCTCTGTCAGACCTTTGTCACTGTTCAGAGCTGTCACTTACAGAGGGCAGTTATTTCTTTAATGGTTGCTGTATAAACACAGTTGATTTGAAGCAGGAAGGAGGGTAAATGTGACTTCTCTGGGAGGATGTGCTGGACTGCAACCGCTCCTAAAATAAAGGTTTAGATGTGTGACACAAACCATCCTCAGCTAAAGTGCTTTAAGTTTAGACGGCGAGCACAGAGATCGCTCTGCACTCGGGCCCGCCCTTGGCTTCGGGGCCGGCCTCCATCACAGTGACTGCAGCACCGCGGTCGGTGTAACGCCTGTCTGTCGTCTGTGTTTCTGCAGATGGAGAATTACAGCAAAGCTCGCACCGTGGAGCAGCCGTGCGTCTGTCCGTTCCCCGGCCTCGCCGCAGACACGCCAGAGATCCACGTCAAAGATGGCAGCAAGATCCGCAACCTGCTGCGCTACGCTCTGAGCCGCATGGAGGCCAAAACCCGAGCGGCTGACGAGGAAGTACGACCTCAACCCGAGGAAGGCGGCGTAGAAGCACCGCAGGAGGCCCCGGGCCGGCCGCTCTGCAGACAGGTCGTCTTCACCGCGAGCGGGAAGGGCGTCTCCAAAGCCATCACGTGCGCGGAGATCGTGAAGCGGCGTGTGAAAGGGCTGCACCAGCTCACCAAGCTCCTGTACGGCACCGTGGAGGAGGTGTGGGAGCCGCTGGAGCCCGCCGCTGGCCTCGACAGCCTCACGGTCAGCAGGAACCTGCCTGTCATCTGGATCCTCCTCTCCAGAGAGCCGCTGGACTCCAACCAGCCGGGGTACCAGGCGCCGGGCCGCTACGACGCCCTGTGGACGCAGGCGGCCAACAGGGAGGAGGGCGGAGGGTTCAGCGGGCAGAGACCTGGACACAGGAGAAAGCGAGGAGGGGGCGGTGGCGGCAGAGGGAAAGGATCCGGCCGTCAGAGCGGTCGGTCGAGAGAGGCGGCCAAAGGACAGAGTTGATTCAGATTTCTGAAGCAGCTGCTTGGAGCTCGGAAACTTTGTCCTCCTGAAAAGTCGTAGCTGGAGACGCAGCTCTCATCACGGCTGCGACCACGAACGGGGAGTTTGTGTCCGTTTGAATCTAAGAAGAGCCGGTTTGGTGGAAACTGCACACGTCTGAGAAGATGACCTCACACCGGAGGTCCCGCAGAGTTAAATCAGCTTTAAGTTTCAGAGTCCCCGAGTTTAATTTGTGTGCGAGCTGATAAGAAAGCAGGAGGCGAGTGTTTCTCACACTGAACTTTGCTGTTTGTAAAATAAAAACGTCTGTAATAAAACTTGTTATATTTACAAGAAGAAAAAGTTTGTTTGTGGGTTATTAAAGTGGTAAAACCAGGTTTATTTTCTCCCTTTAATTTCAGTTTCTGGGATCACGGCTGAATTTATTTGTGCTCGATTAGCTTTTAATTAGCAACCAGCCGAATAACGTGATATAAGAGATGGAGAGGAGGCCCTGCTGTGCAGAGCTGGGGCCTCGTTTCATAATGATGCCGCTTTGCTAAACGTGGGCGATGCAGCTTCTCTGCACGCAGCTCGCCTTGACCTGACGCCTCCTTTGACGGCCACCCTCCCTAACGGGTTTGATCCTTTGCTCGTACCGAGGCTGCTGAGCTCTGGATAGCATTAGCTACTTAGCCTTTCTTCAAAAATCAAGTGTATGCTTAGCTTTGTTGTGTTTGAGCTCTCTTTGCTCAGCGTGGAGCTTCCACATTAGCGTGTCAGACGAGAGCGTCCAGACACATGAGGCTGACCAGCTGGAGACGAGCCGCCTGATCGCTGCGTCTTTAACAACAGTATCCTGCCACTCCTCTCTCTCTCTCTCTCTCTCACACACTCACACACACACACACACTCTGTGTGTGTGTGTGTGTGTGTGTGTGTGTAAGTGCTGAACCCACAAAATGTCAGTGCTCACATCAAACTGGCTCTCACAGGGAGCTGTTTTTATTGGACTTCATTACTTGGATTTCCAGAGAAAACTGAGTTCAGTCAGTGCTTTGGATGTTTGATCCCACAGGCAGCCGAGGTCGCACACACATACTTTGTTCACTGATTGAAACCTCACAAAACAGGTGATTTTAAGGTTTTCAATAAGTGCTGCATCTGCAGGAAGTGACAAAAACACGGCATGGGTTGTGGACTCTGCACTAGACTTACTGATCCGTCCTCCCCCGAGGAGCTGCAGCCCTCTGGTTTCCTTACTTGGTGGGAAACTCGAGGGCCGGCGTCCTACAGGTTTTAGATGTGTCAGCTGGTTTAAACGGCTAAACGACCTCCTCAGCATGTCTTGAAGTTCTTCAGAGGTCTGATAACGAACTAATCGTGTCATGCAGGTGTGTTGACCCAGGGTCAGATCTCAAACCTGCAGGACACCGGCCCTGGTAACTGTTGGTGGGATTTGGTGTTTTATAAATAAAGGCACTGG
>NW_024587011.1:0-1028 GCF_018398535.1 Haplochromis burtoni
CACGGAGCAGATTTGTCAATCAGGCTGCAGAATGCAATGCTGTACTGTGCAATAAAAAAATCAGCGAAAAAGCAAAGCAGTGACGGATGAACAGCGGGACCCCTGTGTGCTGTTTATTAATAAACAATAAAATATATTCCTAAATGACAACATGCATAAAAGTAGAACGGTATTTGTACGTCAGTGGGAAAATAGCGGTGGCTTGCTAGCTTTTGTGCGGCTTCCCCGGGTCAGTGAAAACTTTCAAAAGAGAAATGAATGAACTTACCAGGTTGCCCGATCTCTTCACATATCTTCTTCCAAGCTCGGTCCTTTTTATTTCTGTCTCGGTACAGAAAGCAGCTGGTGTTGTACAGCTCCGAGTTGTTTGCTGCATTGATTAGCCTTCCCCTCCATTGAAGAATGAAGGGCTTTGGCTGGATCTGCCCCTTTGACCTAGGTAACAGCCACGTCACCAGGCTCCTGATTGGTTGTCGCGGCGCGATTTGACGCTGGAGTTCAGATTTTTCCAACTCGAGCGGTAGACGCGAAACGCGTGTATGCACAAAATGCAACACAAAAACTGACGCGCGTGGTTTTATTTGCGCGTCAAATGTGCCAGACGCGCTACACTGACGCGCGTTTCACGCGTTTTGGCGTTTCGGCGACGCAAATCTGCTTCCGAATTTTCGTGGGACCCGCAATCGCGCGTCATCACGCCTTTCCATTGACTTTACATGTAAACCTGACGCTCTATTCGCGTCCATCGCGTTCGGTGTGAACACACCGTTAGGGTGGGGGTCTCAACATTTGTAACTGTGGTCTGGAAGGGAGAGGGGTTTTATGACCTCTAGGGAGTTACCTACACCCACAGTGTTTTAACTGTCACGCACACACATCCACACGCACACTCACTCATGTGCACTCACACATACACACAGGCATGCGTACACAGTCACACACGAGCACTCACATAGACACGAGGGAACGCGCACATGTAGGCATTCATGTGCTCGTGCACATAGACACAGACAGAGTTTGCAGCACAC
>NW_024587011.1:1591-3584 GCF_018398535.1 Haplochromis burtoni
CTCAACAGGTGATCCAGGTGATTGATATGTATTTTTTGTCTGTTTATTTTGTTGGTTTTTGTTTTTTGCCCTTTATCCTCGTCCCTCTTCCCCACTGTTTTTCTTTCCCTCTTTATTTCTTTTCAGCTCACAGCCCGACACATACCAACACAACAGCACAGATAGCACAGACGTTAAGGTGGCGAGTTGCTGGGTCTGAAATGCACCGGGATGTCATGCTTGGAGAAAACTGCAAATATGCAAATTTGCATATTAATGCGGTGCTGAATGACATTGGGGAGTAGCGGTTGGAGCCAAGTCTGACTGATTAAGGCCATTTGGTGAAAAAATGTCACAGTCCTACACCTCCAAGTTTCCTCCCCTGGGCCATTGGCACTGTAAACAAAGACTAACCCATTAATTTAGGTAATATTCATGAATGAGGTAACAGATTTTTCTCAGAACTATTACATATGTATATTGCAGTACAGATAGCCAAAGAATTTCCAGCATACTTGATAGTATAAGTGTATTACCCATATTGAAATTTGAAATTTAAAATAGATGTTTTGATTTTCCTTATTTCCATATATAGTTACGATGGATGAATCTTCATATTAACGTTGGGCAAAGTTTCAGATATGGTTAGCATTTACTGTATACAATTAGTCCTTATAAGCCAAAAAACTAAGACTTTAGAGTGCTCTAAATAAAATTCTCTTTCTACTCTGGGTCTGGTTACCAACAACAAGAAAGGGTTTCTTTACATGGTTATAGAAAGAGATCTCAGCACAGCATGTCCAGCCACCTGATTGTCTGATTCACTGTGCCTAGATGTACTCTTTAATAAACTGGCTTGATAAAGTTGACATTTTATAAAGGGGCAGCAACATGGTGAACACTGTCACATTACAACACAGAGGTCCTGGGTTCAAGTCCAGGATTTCTTTGGAGAGTTTGCGCATTCTCCCTGTGAAAGTGTAGGCTGTGTTTGGTTATTCCAGCTTCCCCCACATGCATGGGGTTAGATTAATTGGTCATTCTAAATTCGGGATGAACTTGACTGGTTGTCTGTTTTTATCCATTAGACTGGCAGCTTGTTGAGGATGTATCCTACCTCTTACCATATGGTAGCTAGGCCTCCTATGACCCTGACTTAAATAAGTGGAAGAAATTAGATGGATTTATACTCTTTAATGTTAGGATGCCTAAACAACAACCGGTAACATTATATCATTATATCACTGTTTTGGTCAGTGATGTAATGTTGACCATATATAGCTTATGACTACAGTTTCACTGACATATTTATAGTCTAGCCTGCTCTTGTCATATGTTTTTATATATGTAAAGTCGATACTATCCAGTCACCTATTGAAAGCAGAACATCCCATAGATCTCTGTTCAGGATCCCTCATATCATCCTTACATAATATGCGTGCTGAAACCTCCCAACCTTATTTCACCATCAGTTGTCAGTATTGTGTTTACAGTTTATTTCAAATGTCCTGTTAATCAATTTCATCACAAGAAAAGTAATTCTACATATGTATTTCCCTGAGACATGTGCTGAATTTGTTCTGAATTGAATATTTGTTTGATAACATCAGGGCCTATTATCTTTAATGACTGTATGCTTGTTCCAGTATTATTTTAGTTTCTATTTCAGTAGTTTCAATACTGATGAAAGGTTCTGATTTCCTGAGGAATATTTAGCCCTGCTTTTGAATTAAAAAAAGAAAATGGTCAGAGAGGCATAAAGCTTGACAGCATGTGTGTCTAGTTTCAGCAGGGGGGTGATTCAAGGGCAAATGTCAGTCGTTCTGTCAGCTTCATTTTGAGTTTACTGAGTGTCAATACACACATAAACAACAGTAAAATGCATTTATTTTTGTACAATATTATGGCTGAAAATGCAAACCCAGTCTGTAGATATACACACACATACACATACATAGACATACATACACACACACACACACACACACACACACACACACACACACACACACAC
>NW_024587012.1:0-1115 GCF_018398535.1 Haplochromis burtoni
CACTAACGTTAGGGGTACAATCATCCAGCGACGAGAGGATCTGTGTTCCAGCCTCAAATAGTGCTCCCGGTGATGATGGGTGAGTGTTGTCAGGTGTGTGTGTGGGCCAAGGGCGGGAGCCCACAGTGAGCTCCGCCCAGGCAGAGAGGGAGAGAACAGAAACAGCAATTGTAGCCTTGTGGGGCCAACCGGGCAGGCACGGAGACCATGACAACTATATGCTTTAGCAAAGAGGAAAGTAGAGATAGTGTCTGTCTCCTGAAAAATTAGCCAGGTATAGTGTATTATACAGGTAGTGTTTTAGGATGTCCTGCTCTAAGAACCACTTATACTTCTGTGTTAAATGTAGTCTGTAGGTATATCATATTTTACAGCATAACCTGATGTACACCTCCATAGAAATATGATTATGCTTTCACTCAGACTGGAATGACTGTGATTGGCTCGTTTGCTACCTTTGTTTTCTCCTATGCATTTCTGGTTACTTTTTCTTCCCAGTGCCCTTTCAACATCTACAGGAAGAGAATCAACAAACTCCATCAAGAGCTAGTATTTCAGCAGCAACATTACCAAACAACTCAGACCCACCATACATGAGTATGAACGATAGATGCGGGCGACATGCATAGGCTACATTTTAGGCCCAAAATAGAGCAAAAGTATGCATTAAGCACTAGTCTATACACAGTTGCTACGAATCAGCAAGCACCTTTGTATTGCACTTCCAGCCCCACTCCTCAGTTACATTTCTTTAAGTCAGTATTTCATGCTGACTTAATGTCACTTCTGCATGGATGACACTGATGTCAGGAATGCTCCCTTCTATATGGCTCATCTTCTCCCCAGCTTGTGTTTGCAAATTATGCTTGAAGAAAGGTGGGGAGGTTTAACACAGCCATTACAGGTTGACATAACGAGTTCAAATCTGTAAAACTTGGGTCCCATGAAGTTGAGTGTAAAGGTGTAGATCTTGTTTGAAGCTGATGAAGTTTATGTTTGTGTGCTTCGTTCCTCCCACAGCTCCCCTGTAGCGTCCGAGTGGACTGTCGTGTTGGGGCGTCTGAAGCTAAATGGATCCAACCCCTTTGAGGTGACGCTGAATGTGACAAATATCA
>NW_024587012.1:2527-3584 GCF_018398535.1 Haplochromis burtoni
TCCAGCTCTTCCTGTAGAGAGTTTGACTTGATCGACATGATGTGATGGACACAAATGAATGTGAACAAGCTTCGACTTTAAGATTTTACAGGTTTAAAGCTGTGTATGCTAATCTTTGACTTGATTCTGCCTCAATCGGTTATCTAGAGCTCAGTGGTGACGTTTGGGCAGGTTTACTGTAAGCTAAGGGTAACTTTAGTGTACCACTGCCAAGAAAATTAAGCTAGTTGTGTAATGCGTGCCATATCATTTTTGAGGCGCAGCATTTTTATCATGAATTCTGACTCATAGTGTGTACTGTACACTTGTTTATGATTATATGCGTACCCCAGACTTGACAAGATGTTTGCCAGACGACTTGCAGATGAATAACATGAACAACTACGTACCTGTGCACAGGTAGCTGCTTTTTTGCAAACAGTTTTACTTTCCCACCAAATTTAAGTTGTCTTTTATTCGAACTAATGCCCATGTGCTCGAGTGATGAATAAAACCGATTAATAATTTTTTATTCTGTAAAGAAGATCTTTCTTCTGATTTCCAGCTCCATGTCTTTATTATTTATGTTCACTTTACTCCTGCTCTAATGTGATGGTAGCACCAGGCGTCGGAGCTAAACTTTGGTATAAAAATGAAGAATTCCTTTAAACTTGCACTGAACATGAAAATTTATCCCAGCAGTTCATTATCTGCACTTGTTACATACATATCTATATATTTGAGGTAATAACGGTGAATGGTGTTTCGAAATCGTTCATTCATTTTCAGGAGTGTTGTGTAATTCTAACAAAATTGTAACACAAATACTGCTAATGGCATATCCTGCAGTTGTAATTAATCTTATTTAAAGAAACATATTTTGGAGCTCTCAGGAGCAGGATGATGATCGGGCTGTTCCTCGTTTGCCTCGTGTCTGGGCCACAACGCTAAGTACTCAAACTATTGAACTGCAGTGGAAAACAAATGTGTAATTTGAAGGAAAAACAATAAATATCCAGTAAATGCAAAAAATAAATAAATAAATAAATAAATAAATAAATAAATATATATATATATA
>NW_024587013.1:0-1287 GCF_018398535.1 Haplochromis burtoni
CTACAGCTGCAATTTATTTTACATGCGCTCAGAATAGTGGCACAAAAATAACGCCATACCCCTCTCCCCAGGCGCAGAGCACAGGGCTCGCGTGCGGAGTGAAGTGGGGTGAAAAGTGTGAGAGATAGAAAAAAGAAAAAAAAAAAACACGGCTCCTTATGGCTTACGTTGTTCACTTCAAAGAGTTGGCTCTAAGAGCCGTTTCGTTTGCGACCGACACATCACTAGTTTACAGCATCCTGCCATGCGATCGCATTTGTCTCTAACCATCAGGAACCCTCACATTAACTTTTATCGAGTGGAAAAATGTTAGCATTCATCCTGCAGCTTCACTGTTTATGTTATGCTAACATAGCTGTGTCCCTAGCGATCATGTAGCACAGCATTATATACCAGCTAGCCCAACTTCATTAACCCTACAAATGTCACTGCAGTTTAGTTTTCTGTCTTCATTTATGTTGGAAGTGATAGCAGAGCTGTACGTTTTAATAATTTCAGAAATCTTTCAGTGAGAACATGCTATATCATGCTAACTTCTAACTCTGTTAAATGTAATAAATTTTCATGGATGCCTGGATGTTAAACTTAATTGTTACACCTGGTAAAGCAGCAATGCTGTTCGTTTTATTAAAAATGAAAGAATTTAGACAGTTTTTAACTAGGGCTGTGCAATATGACCAAAATCTCACATCCTGATATAAGACATCTATCGTCGCGATAACGATATAAATCACAAAGATTTAACGTTTTCTGTAAATTCTGTGAATCTCGGGCACCTCGACTTGCGTGAAGTGTTTCCAGCTGGGCGTCATGTACCTGGAGTCGAGTGTTATAACCGATGCATTAAAGGATGCATTTTTAGACATGACTTGTAACGGTCGCCATTTTCTTTGTGAGTATTTATTACACAGCGTGCTGTGGGGAAAAGCCTGTTCTAATGTTTGAGTCCAAGGTTTATTTTTTAGCACTCTGCAGACTCTTTCACGCAATTCAGTTTATTTTGAAAAGTCTCAACAGGATCTGGAGCTTTATTGTGAAAGGTTTATGTGGAAAATAAACAACCGTACACGTGATGGTTTTACCGTCATTGCTGCTCACGACAACGCATAAAAACCAGGCGCTTGTCTTTCCGTAGTGTGGTTATATAAAATATAAGAGAAAGAGAGAACTTTAAGAAATTAATATAGCCACTACAGTGACCATCAAAACGATGAAAAAATATTGCCATAAACAGTTTATTTTGCGACACCACGAAACAAACGATAGCGTAAAATGAAACGATAGACA
>NW_024587013.1:2429-3584 GCF_018398535.1 Haplochromis burtoni
GGACCTGTTTTATATACGCGCGGAATAGTTTTTTATACCAGAGTGCTGCAAAAACTGCAGCCTTACATAATGTCATCCCAACTGTTACTCATTTTATATTAAGATTTAAAAATCTAGTTGGTATTGGTATGGTATAGTGGAATACATTTTAAAAGTAACCTTCCCAACACTGGTCATGAAGTAACCTCTATGCTCAGTCACAACACAACTGTAATTTTGTCGCTTACTCGGCATGTTGTTTTCTAACTTCTGCTTCTGTGAAAATGACACTGACAATATATGTTGCAGCTTTTTTTTTTTTTTTTAATTTTCAGTAGATTCCTCAATACAGCTAAAGAAGAGGAAATGAAATTGAAAGAAACATGCTGATGGAAAACCCCAGTCCCAGTAAACTCCGCAATGTACCTTAAAATACTAAAGTGGTGACGAAACATATATTCACATGTCATTAAATCAGATGTTTTCCAGGAAGAGTTGCTCCTGTAGTCTGAAGCTCACACTTCTAAAAATTATGACATCTGATTTGGATGCAAGTGTAGCTGTATTTGTAATTGTGGCATGTAAGTGTGCTATCACCTTGTATCTTTTTTTTTTTTTTACCTTTTTCGCCAAACTATGAAAAAGAAATAATAAAATGTTATCTGGATTACAAAATGACAAAGCAACATTTTAATTACTTGCATGGGAGTGACCCTTGTCTAGAGCAGGATGATATAACCAAAAATATTTATCACAATATACATTTGAAAATTTGCGCTAACAATATGACTGACGATATAATTGACACTAGACAAAATGCTTTACAACTCCACAACTTTATTAGTGCAAAAAACCCCATCAATGTATTTTCACGTAAACAAGCAGCTGTTTTTTATGTGCATTAAAGTTATATAAAAATGTAACAGTGCAAATTCCTTGCTGACAGTTTAACCAAAAGGCATTTCCAGTGGAAATTGGCCGACATATCCTCAGCATATTCACATGTCATTAAATCAGATGTTTTCCAGGAAGAGTTTTGTTTTGTGAATATTATTATCCACAAAACTTAAAAAGAGGTTATACACACACAATACGGTAATATTATGTTGAAGCACAGTACGTATCACTCCGCGAGGCTCCTGCCTACGATAGCCGTAATGCTCCGACAATCCATCA
>NW_024587014.1:0-981 GCF_018398535.1 Haplochromis burtoni
AGTGGTGGTGGTTCTACACTGAAAACGATAAGATGCCCATTCTCTGTTTTAGGATAAGTTGCTTCTTGTGTCTTCCTTTTAAATTGGGGAGGAGTGGAGCAGCACACATACAAATGGATTACTACAGTGTCAGGAGTGATGCTGAGAGCAGAACTGTATAGTCTGTGCTTTATGAATGTGTGGTTAAAAGTGTGTTGGTCAGTAAGTTGAGAAAATGGTATATCATTTCAAATACATTAATAACAAACAACAACAACAAAAAATTGACGTTGTGAATACAGAGTAAAAATATGTGAATAATCCTGGATTGTTTCTCATGAAATTTGCTACAAAAATGGCCAAATGTTCTGTTTTTTGAAGACTATAAATCTCCATTGTTCAGCCTGCTCTTTAGCTCTACAGGTGGTAAAATGTCGTTTCCCCCTGGCCAATATTCGATCTACAAATTTTCCCTGAAATGTACAGTGTGACACATTATAGCTATTTCAAGATCGAAGAACACAAATAGTTACCATGTTGGCAGTGTTAAAAACCAGAGTCCAACACAATAGAAGATGAAAGAGAGGTGATACGTTTTACAAAGCACAGAGGTAGATGTAACAGGAAATGTACTTTTGAATCTATTCTGTGTTAGCCAATCAGGTGCATTTTACTGACCTAAAACGTTCATTCCACCTCCTTCACTCATTGAAATACCAGTACGGTCCCCAACAAAAAGCAGTGCCAAGATGATCGTCTTTTGGGTTACATTGTTTTTTTTTCACCAAGGATGTAAGTGCATTTTTATTTTGTCTAAAAATGTTCTTAGTTGAGGATTTTCATGTCAAATAGACATATACAGCATAAAAGAGTTTTACACTGGAAAGTTACAACGTCAAACAAAATTTTATTTCTCTTATTTCAGATTCTCTGGTTCCAGTTGAAACTGTTCAGCTTGGTGAACCAGCAACCTTGACATGCGCTATTCCCAAAGAGCTCAGC
>NW_024587014.1:2055-3582 GCF_018398535.1 Haplochromis burtoni
GTTTCTTATTTAAGTTTCTTTTTAATGTTTCTAATATTTTTTATGCACTGCATTTTCCCAGAATGAGGACACATGGATGTTTTCTGCTGTTGTCTTTACCACGATAGAAGTTGACAGAAGTATAACAAAGAGTGCAAACGCAGTGACGAGGCAGCAGATCTATATGGCTGCCAAGAATCTTGGGCTGGATTAGGTCTATATATGATGCCTTGGTACGAAATAATCTTCTTTATGTTTGCTTAGAGCTAATTTTTCTTTTATAATGTGGCTTTGTGTGCATATTATTATCAGCATGTTTAAACGCACTTTGATTGATCGCAACTTAATAATTAAAATGTACATGTTTGTATACATATCAAGATCCGCCCTGAACAGCAGCGTTCCTGGTTTAGTCTGGAGTGTATGAGGCTCAGATAGTTAGGGTGCATACCAAATAAGCACATAACCATTAAAATAAAAACAAACATACATTTGTGAAAGCAAGGGATTATCATTCTTGGTAATTATGTAGTAAATATGCAAATTAAATCTGTACCAACTGCATTTTTTAAATTTCATTTTTATGATGTATGATGATAAAATCTTGGAGAAATAAGTAAAGGGTGAATACGTATAAGAAAAGTACTGTAGCTGAAACTAAAGACTAACAGGAAGGTGCTGATGTATTCAAACAGGGAAACCACACATGAGAGAAGTTTACAGATTTCAAGATAAGAAAAAAAGATGATTTTGATCAGTGCATAGTGTTGATTTGTGTCTCAGAAGAAAGAAATGTAGAACAATGAGGGTTAAAAGGAAGGTTATTGTATCATAGTACATCATTGTCTTTACCATTTTGCAGTCTAGTTGTAATGAATTGTCCTAAAATCCTATTCTCAATATTACTGTGTTTGTCAACATTATTAAATAAAACACCTTCTATCAAATCTTGTTATTGTTCAACTTCGCTTTGCAGCTTTGTAAACATTTTTCATCACTAAAATTCCTTTAGCATTTGAAAGTAAAAGATAGGAGTTAATGAGGTTTTATAAGATTTTTTGTACAGTGATTTAAGATGTTAATCATTTGTTCCTTTGAAAAATACTACTATCTGTCCATTCTCTTTCTCTTATCCATATTAAGGGTACTGGGGGGCTGAAGCCTATCGCAGCTATCACAGAGCAAGAGGTGTGGTACACTCTGGAGAGGTCGCCACACTGACTCAGGGCTAACTAACTGCTGTATTCATTATTTGTGTACATTTCATGAGTAATGCTCTCCTTAATATTAAAATGGACAGGTTAAGGACAGATCATTACAGATGATTCCTGCTCACTATAAGAGTCTCATCCAACAGCAGCGTACATACAATCTTGTGGTCATTCTCTCGTTTTCCTTTTTTTAAAAACTCTCATTGCATAGCAAGCCCCGGTGATTACATCATGACCTGTAATGACTTACATTTCACAATCTTTACATTTGCATTTCTTACATTCAGGGACTGTCCTAGCATGTTTGGTACCCTGGGCGAACACTCCCTCTCCCTCT
>NW_024587015.1:0-3581 GCF_018398535.1 Haplochromis burtoni
CATTTAAAAAAAAAAGGAAAAAAAAAAAAGAAAGTAACTGAGAATAAAACACAGAAAAACATGAAGGAGATTTTCCTGGTCTGGCTTTTTATAGCAGATAACCTTAAAAATATTCTGCAATATTCTGCAATTTTGCATAATTTTAAGAAGTTTAAATTTCTTCAGTATTGAACAGCGTTCAATAGTGTTGCTGACTTATAAAATAATGATACATTTATTGACTTTCAACAACTAAAAGAAAAATTTAAACTTCCAAGACAAAGTTTCTTCAAAGAGAAATCCAAAGGGGCATTCCCCGAGATACCAAAACAAACCTCTCTTGAAACCCATCTTTGCACCAAACCGTGCAAGTCAATAAAAGGAATAGCATCTTCTATATATGCTATTATCAGTGAAAAGTTACCTGATCACAACAAAGCATCCATAAAAAGAAAATGGGAAACAGACCTGGGCTATGTTTATGAAGAGGTAGAATGGCACCACTTATTGGAACAGGCACAGACCATGTTAATCTCTATAAGACACAGGCAAATGCAATTTAACATATTTCATAGGATATATTACACCCCTTACAGACTACATAAAATTGAGTAATTATTCCCTCCAGATATACATGCTGTGGAATTGCCCAGTGATAGAACAATTTTGGAGACGCGCCATTGAAATAATCTCAAGGGTAATGGGAATCCCAATTGAACTGTACCCAAAACTATGGATTCTAGGTGACACAGCTTCTATTAATGTGAATTACTATAAGAAATATTTTATTTTACTTGCGAGTACAGCGTTGAAAAGATGTATTCTGCTATATTGGAAATCTGAAAATCCTCCAACACTGAGACACTGGATTAATAAGCTAGTGTCCTCCTTTGACTACGATGACCTGGATGACTGAGAACCTTCACAGACATAGTGTCCTACTGCACACCTGAGAAGATATCGTAGTGTAAAAGGGAAGTATGAAACCTTTGAAAAAATCTGGGGCCCCTTGTTGGCAGTACTACCGTCTCTGGACTTGACAGATTATAGTGGTGACTCAAAATTCTTAATTGCCACTTGGGGATAAATAAAGTCTTTCTGATTCTGAACCCCCCTGGGTCTGTTTTAAATTGATCCCCGGTTCAGCTTTCCTGGCTTGACTTCCTGATTGATGTGGTTTTACCGTGAAGTGCGTTGATTCCTGAACGCAAGAGTTTCTATAAATAAGTGTGAATATAAACTGTCTAGATATAGGAATGTAAGGAGATTGAGAGCCATACAAGGTTAGAGGGATGGGGGGAGGGTGGGAAAAGTTCGTATAATGTGTTCTATACTTTTTGTTTTGCTGATTTTATTTGTTCTTTTTTGTCTTGCATACTGTCTCCTAATTCTTTCTTGTAATTACCAATATTGTTATGTTATTATTATTATTATGTTATTACTTTTTGTGTTTGGTTTTCAGATTTTTGGAATTTTCCTTGAATGGCATGAAAACAAGAATATACACTTAAGAGTGTTCCTGTAGTCACAATAACTTGCCATGTTGTAGTGAGTTGTAGATATTTGCTTTGTGTCATAATTGTGAGCTTTTTTGTTTTTTTTTTGTTTTTGTTTTTTTTCAAATTTAAAAATGAAAATAAATCTTACGAAAAAAAAAGATTGGTGATTAGTGCAATCAATTTACCTCTCCCCACTAACTAATAAGGTTTTTCTCTTTGAATAACCCATTAGTTCCTGAACAAATGATCACATGTGTTCTCTAACTGTTTTTTCTCCATCTTTTGGTGTTTTAGGAGTGGATATCCTGAAGCTCGTGGCAGCCCAGGTGGGCACGCAGTGGATCGACATCTATCAGTCGCTGGCTAATGTCACAGAGCGTGAGGTGGCTGCCTTCTCCAACGGCTACTCTTCTGATCATGAGAGGGCGTATGCTGCGCTGCAGCACTGGACGATCCGGGACAGCGATGCCAACCTGGCCAAGCTGATCAACGCCCTGCACCGGCAGCGCCGCATCGATGTGGTGGAAAAGATCCGCTGTGTAATGGAGGACAACCCACAGGTAGGCCTAATTAATGTCGAGGACAGACAGTCTACTGCCCCCCTGCCCTGTTTTCACTGAGGATATCTGTAATGTTGCTGTCTTCACATCTTCACATCCAGAGGTGGGTTGAGTATCCAAAAATTGTACTCAAGTAAAATAAAATAGTAAAATATTATTACTCAAGTAAAAGTGAAAAGTAGTTGTCAAAAAAATTGCCCAAATAAGAGTAAAAAAGTAATTGGTGAAAATTTATTTTTTAAATAAATGCTATCAGACAAACATAAATAAATAAATATACAAATGTTAGTATTTTCAAATAGAATATATGTATATGTACAATTCTAATTTCCAGATTTCAGTTTTTCACAACATAAAGCCTTTTTAACCAAAATCTACAGTAAATAATATAAATATATAAACAGTGCAAACCATTTCCAGTGACGAGATATGCTGTAAACTTTATATTCATTTTTGCTCTAAATGGCACAGCAGCCTCAGAGAAAACATTAGAACATGACATGTAACATAAGACTGATATCAAACTAACCAAAGCTAAAAATATATTTAGAGTAAACTTACTGCGACACGTTTCCACAGGTTACATGAGTTGAGTTTTTTCACGCTGAAAAGTCTGTTTGCTTTGGCTCACACTGTAGAAACCAACACTGAAAATATAGCTGTTCTTTTGTACTGCTTTTAAGTGAAACAATCTTTGTATTGTTTTGATACAAAACAATCCAACTCTTCAGTTGGATGGTGTTCATCCAACTGAAGAGGATGAGCACCCTTGGTGTTCATCCTCTTCAGTTCTAGCGGAGACAGTTGACTCTGCCATGTTTTCATGTGTTTCTTCTTTCCATGTATCTACACGCTACTTTAAAACACTTGGGCCGCTCTGTCCGCCACAGTTTCAAACTGGTCATGTGACTGCATCTGATTGGTAAAGGAGTTACAAGAAACTCCACTGGCAGAATGATCCATTATTAGCAGTATTATGTAATTATTAAACTGATTATTTAAAACAAAGTAATGAGTCAAATTTTGCCAAATATTGCCGAGTAAAAGTACCTCTCCAAAAGTTGAAATTGTTCATCTGGACGTACCTTTTTGTGGGAGAAACGTTTTGTGGGAGAAACGTTTCGTCACTCATCCAAGTGACTTCTTCAGTCTCAGCTGACTGCAGTTTTCCCCAATCTTATAAACAGTTGAGACGCATTTTTTCTAAACACCAGGTCTCTGTGGCTTTTAAACACGCTGCGCCAAAAATTGGTCAACCCCAACAATGGGGTCCCCCGACACAAACAGAGTAACATAGTGTACGCTGTTAAGTGCCAAGAGGATTTCCAGGATTTATACATCGGGGAAACCAAACAACCTCTGGCTAAGAGGATGGCACAACACAGAAGAGCTACCTCGTCAGGCCAGGACTCTGCAGTCTATTTACACCTACAGGCCAGCGGACACTCTTTCAAGGATGAGAATGTACATATCTTGGACAGTGAGGAACGCTGGTTTGAGCGCGGAGTCAAGGAGGCCATTTACGTGAAAAGGGAAAGACCAT
>NW_024587016.1:0-3581 GCF_018398535.1 Haplochromis burtoni
CCTGGTGTCAGTGGTGAATCCAGTGCCATTGCTTGAGTGTCCAATAATTTTGGAAGAGTTATGTTGTCCAAAAACGGATCCATTTCCTTTTTAGATGGTTTATTTGTGGTGAATACAACGTTTTATAGAAATCCCTGAAAATGTTGTTTATTTGTTTCGGGTCATATACTGTGTTCCCAGATAAATTGTCACGGTCTGCAGAGACAGGCCGTGCGGTGGTGTGTGTAATGGACCCAGGAGCGTACACAAGTGAGTAGACGGGAGTGAACTTAACAGAAAGCGAGCCTTTATTAGGGCTGAAGACAACGTGGACAACCAAAGCAGAGATAGCGTGACTAGACTATAACTAAACTGGGAAAACTAATACTGTGACAAACTAAGAAAACTCAGAGACGAAGATGATCACTGAAAAGACTGACCGTGAAAACATGGGGGTGAGAACACCGACGACACGACACAGACTGCATGAAACACCGAGACTAAATACACATGAGGGATGATTAGGGGAAGTGGCCACAGATGGGGGCACAGCTGACACACATGAACCTAACGACAGGACAGGAGAAGTGAAACTGAATACACTTGACATTGAATACAGACTTTCAAAGTAACACAGGAAACATGGAGATTAGACATGACCTGAACTAAACATAACCATGCAGACATGACTCATGACAGGAAGACGCACGAACCAGGGAGACGGAGTACAGGGGAAGATGACAGAAGCGACAGCATGAACTTAACACAAGACACACAGACATAAACACATGAAGGGCAAGGGAGGCTTAATACAAGGGTAATATAATTACAAATGAGCTGGAATAACTTAATGAACTTAACAAACAATAAACATCAAAATAGACTAAACACAAAACACTGGGTCGCACGACCCAGGACCATGACATAAATCTTGAACAACACATATAGTTGTTTTTTCTTTATTTATTTTTAGCTGGTTTGCTATAAATTGTAAGCGTAGTCTTTGTACTAAGAATTTTGTTGTTGTTTTTTTATCAATTATCTTATTTAATTCTAGTTTTGTTTTGCGCATTTTGTTCAATGTTTCCTGATCTTGGTGGGAGACATAGGCTTCTTCTAGTGATTTGATGTTTTTTTCTAATTCCTGAACATTTTTGTTTTCTTTTTTCTTTTTATGTGATGAGAAAGAAATTATTTTACCTCTCATCACAGCTTTCCCTGCTTCCCATAGAACAGAAGCTGATGTTTCGGGAGTGTCATTATAGTCCAAATATGAAGTCCACTCTTTTTTAAAATATTTAATAAAGTCTTCATCTTTAAGTAGTGATATATTAAATCTCCAGTTTTTTCTTGGCGTAGTATTATTCTTGTGCATTAGTGTTAAAGATACAGGAGCATGATCGCTGACAGCTATAGGATGAATCTCAGTGTCTGAAATGTCGTTCAGCAGTGAGCTGCTGACCAAAAAATAATCCAGACGAGAGTAGGAGTGATGGACATGTGAGAAAAAAGTATATCTCTTTCTCAACTGACATCACAGCCAGGTGCTGGAGTCTGCTTTGACCCATGGTCCTTCTCAGCCAGGTATGGAGCTGACTCAAGACACTAAAAGACCTCTCACAGCTACAGCTGCTAACTGGGTTTGTTAGGGCAACCTGAATAACAGTTTTCAGTGTGGGGAAGATCTGATTATCCAGAAGATTGTACAATGTTAACATATCTGGGATGGCACCAGCCTCACTCTTGAGCTTCAAAAAGTTTTTGGCAACCGTGACTTCCTCTGACTGAAGCTCAGTATGGTAATGCAGTGCCAGGGCTGACAACCCAGTTTGTTTAGCAGATTCTGAATAGCAGCTTTAATATAGGGACAACACAACTTCCAGATTGTATGAGTAAAATTAGTTGGGTTTTTTCTTTGCCAGTTTAACAGTTTGTGTTTTGCCTGTTAGTATTCCCTGTCTGTTTTCTTACCTGGTTCTTCCTGAGCTTGTACTTTCTCCTCATGTTCCCTCTTTCCTCTCTCCCTCTTTGGACTGACAATCATACGCAAATAGATTGGATTCAATTCTATTAAGATCACTAATAAAAAAGTCCTCTCTCAGTGTACTTTCAACCAAATTGCAAATAACCAAACCACATGTACATGTAATAAAGGATATAAATATTGAAACACTGATCCAACATTATCCTTTATTTACGGATCATTTGATCTGATCTTATATGAACCTGGCTGTCTCTCTGTACACACACACACACACACAACAGGAGTTATAAGGTTAATGGGCATCCAGTCAGTTAGGTAGTTAGTACTTTGGGTTCAATATCGGCACATATGACAAAATAACCAGTTTCTCTCATTACATTTCAAACAGGACAGTGATAACAACAGCAGGCTACAGACAATTTTAAGGTTTAGATTTTAAATAGGCTGTATAAATTTCAATGGGAGCAACAGGGCGGTCAAATGTGGCTGATTTTACAGAGCAGGACAGATTGTAGGTAGCGTAGCAAACATAATCTTGGAAACACTTTTTCAACACTGCAGGTTACCTGGATGTAATGTTTTCAGTTAAAAAGAAACATGGCCTGACTCCTGACTAACTATATAATGAGTAACTGAAGGTTAAAGGCAGCTAATGTGTCCTGTTTTAAGCCAGGCACTTACACCTCCACTCCCTGCGTCTCAGTCACCATCGCTCTGGCAGCAACGGCGCTAGAGCCAGAGCAGGGGGGGAGGGGTTATCTATACTTTTGTTGTTAAAATGTTCCATCTCAATTAAGTACTGTATGCTTTTTATGGTTTTTGTAGTGTGTCACACAAACAGCAAAAATTGTCAAAAAAAGTAAGAAAGTAAGAAATCTTTGGGGGTGCTTTGATTCATTTTGGGGGGTGCACCACGACAGACAGTTCACCAGGGGCTAAAATCGCCCCTGGTGAACGACATGTGAAATAGAAGGAAGTTGCCCATGTTATGCAAAAGTGAGTTTCATCTTCAGTGTGCTGTAAATGATGTGTGTTTATTTTTGCTCATTTTCAGTATTCAGAACCGGTACAGTTGTCCACTTTAATTTCAACCAGATATGAGTGTGGCTTACTTTAAATATAGTTGAATATTGCTGTAAATTCACTGTAGATTACAGTGGCTTTCAATTGCTTAAGCAAGAGCATGTGTGTACTTTTGTTCTGCTTTCACTGAGCGATCACATGAAGCACATGTAAAATAGTGGAAAGTGTAGAGTGTGAATCCATTTATTTTTCCACTTGTGACTTTGGAAAATGGACAGATATGGGCACTGGGACTGAAAGAGTCATGCACACATGGATATTGTTAATGTTGTTCATGTTTATTGAAACTTGGAATAAGAGATGCAATCTGAGAGGCAAACCGAGTGCACTGTCTTCATTGCCCATAACATAAACAATAACGTGCGCACAGCTTGACGTGAAAAAAGGCACATACCTTTGACGTTGCGTGACGAACTCTGTATTCTTCGTCCACATGTAAACACAAAAAAGGAGTTTTTAAAAAACTCTGTTTGCAGTGATTTGAAACCCTGTTTACTGTTAGATTTGTATTGTTGATTGTCATTTATGCTTAGAA
>NW_024587017.1:0-3578 GCF_018398535.1 Haplochromis burtoni
ACACCTTAAAGGCCGGTCCATGAAAATATTGTCGGGCATAAACCGGTCCGTGGCGCAAAAAAGGTTGTGGACCGCTGGTTTAGGAGGTTAACTCGACCAAGCAGTCTACTTTCGGGTACTGTTTAGAATACCAGAATAGGGTGGATGGTGTACATTTAAGATTATTAGATTGATACATATATACCAACAAGACAGTGTACATCACTGTGACAACAGCGTTTGTTTTCATTCAAAGGCTTTATTGTTTTTCTTATAATACCTGGTGGACCGGTCTCTAGTCAGAATGCCCGGGCCGATTTTTTTGTCCCAGTCCAGCCCTGGTGAGATCTAAAACCTGAAGGACACCGACCTTCTAGGCCTGGAGTTCCCCACCCCTGCGCTAAAAAGTGCACACGCACAAAAACTCCACATAACATTTGTTTTGTTTTTTCCACTTGATATGTATGGAGTCAGGCTTAACCTTTGAGATGAACTAGCTCCAAAAAGCGTATTGTTTTGTCAGGAATGTTTGGTTCTCCCTGCTTTCATAAATCCTCAGTGATCAGGTGACTTTGGAGCAATGACCATGAAACTCCTTGGTCTTCAAGTTAGTCCTTGAAAGCTTTGAAGTATGTTTTGATTCATTCTCCTAGTGCAGTATGAATCCTTCTCCATAAAGTTTCAGAGCTTGGAGTTTGTCTTTGAAGATCTGGAAAGTCAATTCTACTCATTTCTTTCCATGCACCTGAATGTCATTTCAAAAGAAGAAGGTGAACTTTGTACATCTTTGATAAGATAGAATAATCAGTAGGATGTCGAAACATTCACTAAGGTTCGCTTAAAACATGATCAATTTACAATGAAAATCCTCCACTTGAGAGGGAAAATCTCTAACATGATGCTGCTTCTCGATTTCTTTAATGGACAATGTTATGAAATTGCTTCAGGGAGCAGACATGACACTGTCTTTTAGGTTTCGCCATCACTTTTTATTATGCGCACAACACCACCACCCTCCTGTGCAGGGCTGGACTGGGACAAAAAATTGGCCCGGGCATTTTGACTAGAGACCGGCCCACCAAAAATGTGATGTCATTCAGGGGTAAAACCGCAAAGGATTCTGGGAACTTGTGGCAAGAGGTACTAGCGCATGCAGGCTTTCAATTGAACTCAGTTACAGAGCGATAAAAAGAAACACAAAAAATAGCCGGTGTTGTGCCAAAAAGTGATTGTCTGCCAAAAACTGATTGCTCGTATTTAAATTGCTATAAGTAACTTGTTGGGCTATAATATGTGAAACATATGTCAAATGCATCCCTCATGGATGACATAAAGTCATCTCTCTCCATCTCTCTCTGCTGCTCTTCTGTCTCCTCTGTCACAGACTTCTCCACTTTTGATGATAAATCAGCCTGGTGCAACATGTAAGGATTGGCACAATTTGTTAAGATTTTGAGGAGTTTGAGAAACTAACCTTAAGCATAAAATAAAATTTACTATCAGTAACTTCATAGCACCCGCCCAGCAGTATATAAACTCCGTCATGCTAGCTAGTACGCAGTACCAGTTATTCTAAGCGACTGTAAAAAGTCAGCACAACGAAAACAAACTACAACTAAACTTGGTTTATATCTGACACAGATAGACAGCAGGTCATAACTTCTTACCTGAAGTTCAGTTCCTCTGCCACTATGACCGGCGGCCGCCTCGGGTCTCTCCTCCTCTTGCCTCCCCTTTCCCTTATCCACCTGCTGGCCTCCACCACTTGCTGATGTTGCTAAATCTGTGGAAGCTATGCCATAGCTACCGCCAAACAATTCAGTTATTTTTACACATTTGGCAGCGTCTGCCTGAAGGGCTTGTTTCTTTTTGGCCCTAATTTTTTCTGCACCTCCTTTCCTTTTTTTGTTCTCCATTTTCTTTAGTTCGTCTATAAGATTGCTAAACAAGGGGGAGGGTGCATCCGACCTCCTCGGCTGTAATTGGTCCAGCCCAGAGTCGATCATGACCAATTGTCCAATCCAACATCTTTCATTATTTATACCCTTCCAAAAAAAAAAAAAAATCGATCGGCCCATAAAAACAAAAAATCGCCAGCGGCCCACCGGGCAATTGCCCGGTATGCCCGATGGCCAGTCCAGCTATGCTCCTGTGGCTTCCACATGAACTGCACCACAACAACTGTTCACGCAGCTGTTCATGACATCCCACTTTTTTTTTTTTTAAACAACAGGTGTAAACAAAGTAACACGACCCAAGGCCCATGACCAGAGGAAAAAAATGCTTCTTGGCATACTCAAATTTCTCTCTTGTGAACACATTTTTTTTCATGTTTTTTTTTAAAGCTACAAGCAACTACTCAAAACATAGTGTTCATTTTACTCCCCAATAAGCCTTCTGGGGTTGGAAACAACACGTCCACTCGCTGTTTTGGGTGGGGAACTTGGAAACTGTGGGAGTGACATTTTTGCTTTGCATGTCCATCTCACATTATCCCTGTGTTTTATCACACTCATTTTGCTGTGTCACATTTTGATCGTCCCTTGACCGCCTTACAAACTTTCTGTTCCTTCTATATGTCTGTCCATCAGGCATCTGAACGACAGGATCTTGGATGTTCAGATAAACCTGTCACCTGGGCTGGATTCCATACACCCTGTTGCCACATTCTGACAGTGTCAACAACCTGCAGTTGCTGAAGTGCTGCGGTTCCTTGGTTAAAGTATTCTCTCTGTTTCTGTTGTCTTGTTTCCAACAACTGCTGCACAGTATTAGTGACCATTTGGGGTTTCAATCTTTGCGATGTTGTTGGAAGTCTTGTCCTTATGCGTCGACCCATAAGCAGCTGGGCTGGTGACACTCCAATGTCCTCAAAAGGTGTACTCCTCAGATTCATTAAAGACATCATTAAAGACATCTATCATCTGAACGTTTCCCAACCAGAAGCCGTGGGTGGATAAAAACATCCGCGACGCTCTGAGATCACGCACCGCTGCCTTCAATGAAGGGCTGGTCTCCAGTAATATGGACCTATACAAGGCTGCGTCTTACAACGCGCGCAGTGCGGTCAGAAAGGCAAAGCGGAGCTACAGGGAAAAACTAGAGTCACAGCTACGACAGTGCGACTCTAGGAGCCTGTGGAAAGGACTGCGGACAATAACGGACTATAAACGACCAGCTTCTTCAATGATGAATGCCGACGCTTCACTGGCTGATGAGCTGAACACGTTTTACGCACGCTTCGACGCCGCAGCAATTAAAACAACAAATGGTTGCGCGCACTCGGAGTGCACCAGTGAAGACAATGCATTCATCATCACAGGGCATGCCGTGAGGAACACCTTCAGGAGGGTGAACACCAGGAAGGCAGCAGGACCAGATGCAATCCCTGAAAGTGTCCTGAGAGCCTGCGCTGACCAGCTAGCACTGGTGTTCACGGAACCTTTCCCTGGCCCAAGCTGTGGTTCCCACGTGCTTTAAACAGTCCATTATTGTCCCTGTTCCAAAGAAACAACAGCCCGCTTGCCACAATGACTACCGTCCAGTAGCACTGACTTCAATTGTAATGAAGTGTTTTGAAAGACTGATGAGAGATCACA
>NW_024587018.1:0-599 GCF_018398535.1 Haplochromis burtoni
ACTGACCCAAGACTTTGTGGTCTGGTACCAGCAGAACTACCTACAGATCAACACTAGTAAAACCAAGAAGCTGGTGGTAGACTTCCACAGGCACAAACATCCTCCACTGCAACCACTAAGCATCGAAGATATGGACATTGAGGCTGTGGATAGCTACAAGTAACCTGGCACCTGGTACAGGTACTTTGGTGTTCATCTGAACAACAAACTGGACTAGACTCACAATTCAGATGCCCTCTACAGAAAAGGGCAGAGCAGGCTGTACCTGCTGCAGAGACTGGCCCTCTTGACCCAGTGCAGGTGGTGAGAATGATGGCTAAGCTGTCATCCATGTTGGACAACATCTCCCACCCCATGCAGGAGACTCTGACAGCAGTAAGTAGCTCCTTCAGTGGCAGGCTGCAGCACTCATGATGTGGGACCTAGGGGTTTCACAGGTGTTTCGTTCCAACCGCTGTCAGACTCTAAAACATGGTCTCTGTAGATGACCACACATGTGCAGACAGACACACACAAACATCCAATACACCATGATAGCTGTCAAAAGAGAATTGTACATAGTGTGATCAGCTACATGAAATGTGTCTTTTTATGGATCA
>NW_024587018.1:2641-3577 GCF_018398535.1 Haplochromis burtoni
GTGTATGTGATAAAGCTGGAATAAAAGGTGATATGCGATGTTCTCTCGCAAAGGCTTTATTGGAAGCGGCTAAGGCTTCCGAGGAGAAGGAGGAGAAACTCAGGAGAGAGTTGGATGGAGCATATACTTTGGAGAAGAGGGGAGTTAAGAAACAAATAAAAGAGGAGGAGGAGAAACGAGCCAGGCTGGCTGCATGGGGAATCAGTTGCCAAGGACTGGAGCACTGGATGAGGGAACCTGTGGAAGAGGAAGGTAAGTTGAGACCTGATGGTCTTCCACACCTTCACCCCACAGCCCCTCTTTGTTCAGCACGTCCTCCGCCATATTGTGGTAATTATCCAACATTGAGTATTGAGGGTGGCAGGATGGAGAATGAAGAGGGAATGGTGCTGCGCCTAACTGGAGGGCAGGCGGAGTGTGATTATGAGGACCAACACCGCCCTAAACCGCAACAACACAATGTAGTGATAGGACCTACAAAAACAGCGCTACCTGCTGGTCACATTCAGACCAACGTGGAGGAAACACATGGGGAGGATGAAGAAGAAAAGGAAGACCAGTCTGATGCAGCCGGAGCAATAGGTAGGACTCCTTTGGAATTATTACCTGAAGAGGTAGAGAAACTGGTGGATATGGTAAGTAAACGGTTCGATGAAGAACAATCTTTGGAAAAATCTAAGAACCAAAAGGTAAAAGCTAAAGGTAGTGGTGTTTTAGGTTCAGATGTGAGGAAGAAGGTGTATTTTAAGGCACAACCACCTAAGGTAAGAGGTGTTGACACCTGGGATGGATGGATACAGGGCACTCTGGAAGAGGATATAGATGAGTGTAGTGTGATTCAGAGTGCAGGAGAGGATGAAGATGACCCAAGAGGATGGTCCGCATTTGGATCTCGAAGAGAGCGAGAGGAGATGGAGGATCAATGGCTTCGCAGTG
>NW_024587019.1:0-1044 GCF_018398535.1 Haplochromis burtoni
AGAGTCTGATGATCCCACGTTGCAGATAATGATGCACGAAGTGACTGTAAAGGCGCATCCGCACCTTGATTTTTTCCAAGCTCTCATGGCCTAACTTGTCCAATGAACAGTCACAACAAGGAGTGTCACTTTTGTGGAAGCATTGCTCAGTTTTCAGCCATGGGGAGGGAGATTTAGGATGTACCACATTGGTGGAACATGAGATCCCTTTAATGGACAGCGGTATCGCCGGCTCCCACCCTTTCAGTATGAACAAGTGAAAGCCCATATTAAAGATTTGTTGGATCGGGGGGGGGTAGTGCATCTAAGCGGTAGCCCTTATTCTTCTCCAATTGTGGTGGTTTTTTAAGAAAAATGGAGAGATTAGGCTGTGTGTTGATTAGTTTGCTTAATGCCAAGACACGGAAAGATGCTTATCCATTACCCCGTATTGAGGAGTCATTAGATGCCCTGACGGGAGCACAGTGGTTCTCTACATTGGACCTTGCAAGTGGGTATAATGAAGTACCAGTGGCCGAGAAGGACAAAGCCAAGACTGCTTTCTGTACCCCTTTTGGTCTGTTCGAATTCAATCGAATGCCATTTGGGCTCTGTAATGCCCATAGTACCTTTCAGAGGCTAATGAAGCAGATTTTTGGGGATCAAAGTTTCCAGTCCCTTTTATTGTACCTGGATGATATTGTTGTTTTCATCCTCCTTTGAGCAGCATCTGGAGCATCTTGACTTGGTCTTAACGCGGCTCAAAGAGCACAATCTAAAGTTGAAGCTGGAGAAGTGTCACTTTTTCCAGCCAGAGGTTCAATACCTCGGGCATGTGATATCTGCTTCTGGAGTGGCGACTGACCCTTCTAAGATTAGTGCAGTGGCTGAGTGGGCATGACCGACTACTTGTACAGAGCTACAGTCATTTTTGGGATTTGCCTCATACTATCAGCGTTTTGTTGAAGGTTTTGCCAAGTATGCTGCCCCGCTCCACCGGCTGGTGGGCGAGCTGGGAGGTACCAAGAAGAAACGTAGAAGTGGTGCCAGTGGGGCAATGTGTCA
>NW_024587019.1:2212-3577 GCF_018398535.1 Haplochromis burtoni
GAAAAATGGTTTTATATCTATGGGGTCCCTAAACGTATCCATAGTGATCAGGAAAAGAGCTTTGAGGGAGACTTGCTGAAACGCCTGTGCCACCTGTATGGCATAGACAAAAGCAGGACCACACCATATCATCCTGAGGGCAATGGACAATGCGAGAGATTTAACAGAACACTCCATGATCTGTTGCGCATGCTCCCTCCTGATAAGAAAAGAAAGTGGCCGCAATACTTGCCACAGGTATTGTATGCTTACAATACCACAGAACATCAGTCCACCGGCTTTTCACCTTATGAGCTTATGTTTGGTCAGAAGCCCCAGTTGCCCTTTGACTTCTTACTGGGGGCTTCCCAGTCGGAACCAATGTCTAGATCTGCGCAGGAGTGGGTAGAGGAGCATAAACAATGTCTAAGTTCAGTTTATGTGCATGCGAAAGAACAACTCCAAGAAGCTGCAGAGAGGAGAAATAAACATTTTCAGCCAACAGTTACTTCCCTTCTTTTCCCAGGTACTCTGGTTTATCGGAAAAGTCATCCTTTAGGCCGCCATAAGATCCACGATGCCTGGGATCCTATGGTGTATGTTGTTGTGCAGAGTATGGACAAAGAAGGCAGGGTTTACAAAATACGCCCTAGAGATCGTTCAGGTCCAGACAAGAACTTAAATCGGGCAGAGTTGAGAGTAATACCCTCAGGTATTGTAGCACCTGCTCCAGACAAATATCCTCTCTCTGACCCAGGGCTGGTAGTTGAGTCACCCCGGCAGTCAACATCAGATACACCAGATGATGACAGTGAGGCTGGCGGAGTTGTACTCGCCCTTGTTCCAAACCCACCCAAAGATCAGCCACCCTCGGTATCTGTTCCAGAGCCTGTTAGTGAAACTAGGAGCATAGGCTTGAGCAACTTGAACCCTGTATCCATAGTTCCAGAACAGCCAGAGGAAAGTTGGATTGATAATAGGGAGAATGTTTTAAAGCAGGACTCAGAAAGAGTTCAGGGGCGGCCTAAAAGAACTACAGCAGGAAAGTATTCTAACCCCTTTAATCTCCCACGGTCAGTAAACCAGACTGCTGCTGTTCTCACTAGCGATTCACAGAGCTCTCTTGTCCATAATGATTTGCCCCAAAATGTATTTAGGCCCTGGCAGTAAGTAGTCACCTTTCAAAATGGGTGCAATTGTAATGGGGAAGGCTTTAGGACCCAGGAGAACCCAATGGAGGGTATAAAAGAGGAAGTAGCAGCAGGTGCTCTTCATTTCCACTGACGAGCGGCTGTGAACAATGGTTGCGTGAGTAGGTGAAGAGCCTGAGAAGTTTTAATTGTCTGCTACACAAACAGTTGTTTTAAACCTCTACAGCAGAGGTTC
>NW_024587020.1:0-1743 GCF_018398535.1 Haplochromis burtoni
ACTTATATGTGTGAATTCGCAGCTGGAATAGGGGTTAAAGGTATCATCAGACTTGGGAAGTTGCTGCTTTCTACAAACAGGAAGTGAAATAGCACAACCAACAACTGTAATACTTGCATTAACAACAATAATAACAAAACAAACTACTACGACAATCAGTCAGACATATCCCTCCAACAGATCCATCCATTTGGTTCCTCCTGGCTGACCTGAAGGTAAGAAACATATGTAGGGTGTCAGCTGTCAAGTAGGTGATGAGTGAAGTAAATAAGTAACTAAAACTTATTAATATAGCACTTTTTTTAGACAAGAATCTATTACAAAGTGCTTAACTTATTATTAAAAATACAGCACATAGAAACAACATAAAACACAAGAACATCATCAAAAATATTTTTATAGTTGATCAGAAATTTACTGTAACTATTTGGTCTGGGAGTGTTATCTACTGAAACTGAATTGTAACTGAATCTTGGCTCCATCCAAACATCCCCAATGCCTAGGTGGAGTTACCAAGCTGGACATTACACCATCAGGATCACACCAAATACTCCTGTAAGGAAAGGTGCGACCAGAGCAGAAAGCAACCAGGGTGTCCATATCATTGTTGGGGACTTTAATCAGGCATGTGTGAAAATTGTACTCCCCAAATTCCACCAATATGTTACATGTCCTACCAGAGGGGTAAGGACACTGAATCATGTGAAGATATCAAGCAGGCCTACAGACTGACACCCCTCCATGACCTAGGACAATCTGACAGAATCTCTCTGCTCCTCATCCCTGCCTACATCCCCCTCAGGAAAAAAAAAGCCCCTCCAAGCACCCTGGTCATGGCTACAGACCTATAGCCGTCACAGGAATAGATACGTGAGGATGGTCTTTGTGGACTACATCTCAGCGTTCAACACCATAATCCCAGACATTTTTACCACCAAACTGGACCACCTTAAACCTGATCCTGATTTAAATATTTCCTCATCAACTGGCCCCAAACAGTCCACGAGTCCAGCAGCCACATCTCTGTCAATCTCACCTGGGCTCACAACACCAACATGTTGGTAAAGAAGGCCCAGGAGCAACTGCATTTCCTCCTTGTCCTGAGAAAGAATAACCCAGACCGGAAGCTGCTGCGAGTCTTTTACTGTGCTTCAGTGGAGAGCGTACTCTCCTACTGCCTGGCTATTAGGTACGCAGGGGCCACAACTGAGAACAGAAAGGCTGCACAGAGGGTAATTAACCCCACAAAAGAAAAACATTGGCTGCCCTCTGCCACCCATGGAGGCCATTGCCATGTCCTCCATTCTCAGGAAAACCACTGTCATCATGGGTGACCCCTTGCACCCCACCCACCACCCGTGTGACCCGTGCCCTCTGGTCGGTACCTAAGGTCAGTCACTTTCCACACCTCCAGAGTCCGAAACATCTTCTTCTGATTCGGACTCTCAACAAGTACTGTCCCTGCTGGTGACTTCTTGTGACAATTGGATAAACCTAGAATCTCAGCTCACAATGACTTTATGTCATCTTCTGTAGGCCTTCATTTTAATGTAGCTAATCACATGCAAAGATAGGGTCTAGGACTATGATCACAACATTGTGTGAAAGAAAGACGGAGGGCGGAAACTGTGAAAACAGCGACTGTGGTGGTACAGGCCAGGTACACGGAGCGACACAGAGACAAGGATCTGGAATTAATTGCAGGTACATTGGGAAAAGTGATAGAAAAGATCAAAAATGGAT
>NW_024587020.1:2503-3576 GCF_018398535.1 Haplochromis burtoni
TGATTAGAAATCATGGGACTCGTAAAAATGACCAATAGTACGTATTACACGAAAAGCAAGCTAACAGCTAACTGAATTCAGTTTTGGTACAAACGTATGTTTGGTATCTACTGTGATAATTAAAAAGTCAAATAGTGTCATTTAGCTGGTTCAGGTATGAAGCCTGGAGTTTGTCTCATCCCCAAATCATTAAATATGGTAAATGGACCACTTTAATAGCTTTTCTACTCGAGCATAAAGCGCTGATATTACACAGATATTTATTCAAGGCTGCATAGAAAGACTTTTATTAACATCAGGTGTAGCCTCTGCACAAGGTTGGAGCCTAATTACTGCCTTTAACTCTGATAAAACCAAATCTGATGTGCCAACAGTGTTCAGGCAGAGAATTATTACCTGCAATGCTCCAGTTTGACCTCATGGTGGCAGTGCTGTCTCACTGTTGTAATGGCTACACAGACTACAGGAGAGAACAAGAGGGCTCTACTACTGATGTTTCATGATGTCTTTATGACATCATGCTGACGTCAGCCTCATGACATCATCAGGTTTTATAGATCACGTGCTGATGTCAGCAGTGTTAATATGTAAATCTAGTGCAGTATATTCATCTTTGTGTCAGTGTGAAGTCACATAATGTTGTACTGAAAAAATAATATTTTAAAAAGCTCAAACAAAGAGTGTTCATGTCCTCCAATGACTAATATATTACTTTAATGTTTTGAGATGGAAACTAAAGCTTTGTCCTCACATGACCCTGACCTTTGACCTTTGTATTTATTATCTTTACACACATGATTGGAGCAGAACTGGAAATCTTTGGCTTTTATAACCTGTAAAATTTCAGATTTTAAGATGTTTTCATGCAGTGTGTGATTTTGTGACTTTTTATGGCATCATTGTGACATCGTATTGAAAAAATAAACTGTGTTGTTCCGCTCTCTTCATGTCCTTTAAATCAGACAACATGACAGTGGTTGTGTGTTTGTTGTCACGGCAGCAGCAGCCATCTGTGACACCAGCACACAAAAGCAACACAACAGCAGGTTCAAACACTCAAAGAGCTGCGTTAC
>NW_024587021.1:0-3570 GCF_018398535.1 Haplochromis burtoni
TGTTAGTTTCATTAACACTAAATGTTCAAACTGTGGAGGAGAGTCACTAAAAATGCAATGATCCACAGCCTTGGATTGTACTTGTGGTGTAGTGTAAATTAGAAATTATCCTGTATAAACAAGATCTAAATATAGAAATTGTTTCCAAAATACACTGGAGCATGAAGGAAGACAAGTTTGTTTATATGGTTGTAGTTTCACACAGCTGCCACTAGGTGTTGCTAAAGATCCATACATCACCTTGCCTGTAGTTTTAAATGTGTATAAACAGATTATATGGTTAAACTGTAGTGTGTAGCTTGGGGATGGTATGCCTATTCAAAGTCATAAGGATACTGTCAGGGACTTTGATGACATGTCCAATGCCTTTCCAAGGAGGGGCCAGGTCTCCTTTGTATCTCAGGCAAATTTCATCTCCCTGCATCAGCCGCATATCTAAACAACGGGTGATGAGACAAAATATTTTTTTAAATGCACATTAAGAAATTTTTTTTTTCAAAATGAGTGCAAAGGATTATAAAATCATACAACCGAATAAGTTTAAAGAGTGCACACACAAATCACAAAGCAACATAGTATGAAGTGATGGCTGTAAACTTCACAGTGAAACTACTGCTACATACCTGAGTCTGTCTTGGGAAGGGTGAAATAAGCAATCCTCTTCTTATTCAGGCCCAAGTCCCATCTTACTGTGATGTTGTCTTGTGTCTGTTGAGAAATAAATTAATAACAAAATTATAATTAATATATAAATATATAAATTATATTATAAAAATAATAAATGTAAACAACAGAAACAGCAATGACGCTCATCCATTTTTCAAAATTATCATACACAATAAAAACTATGAGTACGTTTTGGTTACAAAATCCTCAAGAAGTAAATGCAGAAAATCCCTGGCTATAGATCTAAGCTTTTAAGTCATACAGTAAAAAAAAAAGAATTCACTTACAAACAAAACAAATAGCTAAAGTACTGTGACAAGAAATCATACAAACTGTTATCAAGTTGTTTGTTACCTGTGACTCTTTGAGTTTCTTATCATAGTCAGCTTCCAGCTTCACAAGAGGACCAAAAATGTTTTGGTACTGGTAGGCATCCTCATAGCGAAGCAGGACATGTTGGGGCTCCTCATCTACTCCAGGCTTTTCCAGGTCCTCCAAGGTTGCTGTGGGATTTTCCTACCAAGGAATAAAAAATTAAAAAAAAATTAAAAAAAAAGAAAGAGAACAAACAAACCCACCCACCCACACGTCAGATCGTGCATGATAAGATTAAAAATGTGGATAGAAAAGCAAAAAAATATTTAGAGATGGGCAGGTTCCTTTGTGGTGAAAAATAGTAGATTCAAACTAAGAAACATTCAGATAATTTGGTATGTAAGCACAGTGAAATCCATAAATCTTATGATAGATCATTACTATTTTACTGCTTCAGTTTTAGGTTCCTGCATTAGGTCTGCTGGCTCACTACCTTAATGTTAGTCTATTTGAACACATGAATAGAACCAAAGGCAGTATTTAGTACAGTTATATATTTGCAAATATAACAAGTCAAAAACATCTGGAGGAAAAAGATTAATGTTCTAGCACGCACATGAAACAGACAGTGCAGACATTTCCGTTACATTATTTGCATAACAGACAGCTGTATAAATTCATCTGGTTAAGTGTAACTATATAGATAAGTCTGATCCGCACTCAAATTCGTGCTGTGGAATATTTACATAGTGAAGGTGGTGTGACAGTACCTTCCACAGCTCCTCCAGCTTGTTGATCTGCTGAGCAGTGATCTGGCGTGCCCGGAGCTGCTCCTGTTCTGAGGGAATTTTGACCAACCAGGAAAGAAAGCAGCGGTCCTGGATTAAAGGCTGCCACTGTGAGCTGTCCCAGTTGATGTCTTTCAGGCTACTCTGGCTAGCACATGGCTGCCTGTGTTAAAATCAAAACAAAAAAGTCAAACATAATTTGTTTAAACGACCCCTATGGGTGAACAGTCAACTACCCAGGTTTTTCCCTTACCTGCACAGTAACACCACAACTGAGTCAGCCTTGGCAGGAATGAAGCCAAGCAAGAAGACGTTGCGACAGCCACAGTTGTAGCACTCCAAAACCGTTTCCCCCAGGGGGCCATCTTTATGCAGGGTCACCTCCTTGGACTTTGCCCTCACCAGGTGGTTAACAATGTGGCTACAAGTGAGTAGAATAGCAATTAAGGCACTAGCTGGAAAAAAAGCAAGACTGTGCATTCAGTACACTAATAATTCTTACTTTCCAAGTCTCAGCTCAACATGTTCTAACCATGCAATTGTCGTCTCAAAACCCCACTGTGCAGTGACAGAATTATGAAACCTGATTTGTCTATAATGTCAAAGCAAATACACTGTGTGTGTTTACTAAAAGAGCTGAATGAATAGGGAATGCTTTGTATGACAGAGGTAATCCACAATAGTCTGGTTTTAACTGTAGCAGTTCAGGAAATAATACAGTACTAGGTTAAAGAGTTCTTTACTTTGGATTTCAAAATTAAACATTAGCCTAAGTGGCCTTTCACAGTCAAACAATCTTCTTTGACTTCTGCCTTAAGTCAACAATGAAACTATAGTCATCCATTTTTAATAGCTGTTTCACAACAAAACAGAAACTCATTATTACAGTCACTGTACTCGTCTAACTAAAGGATAGCGCACCTGTAAAATGATCCCCTCAAGTGTTATTTAGTTAAGACCCAACATAGGACGGAGCAAAAAGAGGCTGGTAAGTGAGTGCATTTTACCTGCCAGAAGTGTTTCCACGGCCGTTGCAAAACCACTTCTTGCTGGTGTTGCAGTAGACCACACAGGCTGGATCGTGAATCCCACAATAACTGAAGGAGAGTCAAAATTGAACAAGAAATGCAAAGCATTTTTATATAAAAGACCACACAGAAAAAAAGAGCCAGAAAACAGGGAAATTGCACTTCCCCAACTTATACTCTTACAAGACCTCTGGTGTGGCAAACCCACATACTAAAACCAAAAATCAACTGGCAGTAGCCTTTTACAGCTGTGTAAAGCAACAATGCATGCACAATAAATCCAAACTGCAAAGAGAGACCATAAAACAACAAAATAAAATGACACAAGCAATGGATGACAGGCAATTCAGAAACATTAGTCTGGTCCTTTACCTGCAAGCATGCACAGGAAGGTCCTTGGTATAGTAAGTGTCCTCCTCATCCTCCTCAAAGTTCAACTCTGCCAGTAATTGGCTGGCCTTCACAACAGGGTCGTCTCCATTCTGTAACACACCATCAGGGCCATTGACCTGAGGAGACAAACGAATTTAAGAGTCATGAAACGAAACTTATTGTCGACATTATGCATTATATGCCACAGGATCACACATCGTCAACTGATACTGGAAAAGATGGGCGCCAAACTGGGCAGTCAACCAGACCGATGAAGTCTTATGTAATGTAATTTTTCCACAGCAGCAGTCATACTGTCCCATCATTAAACGGACTGTTGACAGTATTAGAATAATTGCCTCTACTGACCAGTGATTGTTATTTTTCAGTGACAATGTATT
>NW_024587022.1:0-1331 GCF_018398535.1 Haplochromis burtoni
TCTATTGGACGTGATGGTTATCAAAACCAAACATGATAAATTTGGCAAGCGCAGAAGATTTGTCAATCAGGCTGCAGAATGCAATGCTGTCCGGTGCAAAAAAAAGAAAATCAAAATCAAAAAAAAGAGGCAGTGACGGATGAACAGCGGGACCACTGTGTGCTGTTTATTAATAAACAATAAAATATATTCTTAAATGACAACATGCCTAAAAGCAGAACGGTATTTGTACGTCAGTGGGAAAATAGCGGTGGCTTGCTAGCTTTTGTGCGGCTTCCCCGGGTCAGTGAAAACTTTAGAGAAAACTTAAGAAAAATGAATGAACTTACCAGGTTGCCCGATCTCTTTACATATCTTCCTCCAAGCTCGGTCCTTTATATTCCTGTCTCGGTCCAGAAAGCAGCTGGTGTCGTAAAGCTCCGGGTTGTTTGCTATGGCACTGATTAGCCTTCCTTCTATTGAAGAATAAAGGGCTTTGGCTGGATCTGCCCGTTTGAACTAGGTAACAGCCATGTCACCAGGCATGATTGGTTGTCGCGTCGCGATTTGACGCTGGAGTTCAGATTTTTCCAACTCGAGTGGGGGACGCGAAACGCGTGTATGCACAAAATACAATACATAAACTCACGTGCGTGTTTTTTTTCGCGAGTCAAACGCCTGAAACGCGCTACACTCACGCGCGTTTTGGCGTTTTCGCGACGCAAATCTGCTTCCAAATTTTCGCGGGAGCCGCAATCGCGGGTCAGCGCGCCTTTCCATTGACTTTAGCCTGATGCTCTGCCTGCCTCTATCGCGTTCGGTGTGAACACACCGTTAGAGCCGACTCTTTGAAGAGAACGACGCGAGACAGTGGGGTTTTTTTTCTTTCTCTCACCCTCTTTCTCACACTTTTTTTTCCGCTTCACTCTGCACGCGAGCCTTGTGCTTTGTGCTGAGCAGAGGGGGAGGGGTGGTAGTTACACTCGCAGTAGCACAGGAACAGAGCAGCAGAGAGAGACAGAGAAAGAGAGCCAGGGACAACAACGTCACATTAGAATGGTATAGTAATCATCCACAACTATTTTCATTTGCGGATGATAAAGGATTCATGCAGGCCTATATGACAGAGAATGTGCATCATCTTTTTGTTTTCATATTTTAATTTAGATTTAATTGTGTTGTGGTTTGCAGTGTTTTCTGTTGTTTCACTTTAAATTTGTTTAAAAGGAAAAAGCTGAAAATTTAAATAGTTAAAAGTTGAAATGTACATACTTGTATTATATGGTTTATTTATCACATTTTATGTGGAGTGAATAAATAATAGTGAATATAAAATAAAATTATTTGAATAT
>NW_024587022.1:2507-3569 GCF_018398535.1 Haplochromis burtoni
AATACTTTTGCAAGCCACAGTATATAAGAGCAGACATACTGGTGCAATAAGCTATATGTTTTATGTCCAATGGATGAATGATCTAATCCAATGATGCATGCATTACTCGACTAATGGCAAAAATAATCATTTGTGTATCCCTACTTGAGTGTTCAAGTTCTGTCGCTGTGGCAGCATCTTTAGCTGGTAACAAAATTATGTCTTTTCCACAGGAACAGGAAAATGTTGTTGTTTTTAAACTTCAATCCACAGAATGGACAATACATCTTAACCTAAAAAACACAAGTTGTGTGATTTTAGCAATTTAATTTACATAATACAAAATAGCAGTCAAATAAAACCTTCTGTGTTTCAAGAGATGATGGATTTTTAGGCTAATAGTTAACATCTAATAGCAAACATGTCTACAGTATTATATGATTCATGAGATTAAAACACACTTACCTCTCATGTTTTCTTTCCTCACAAAACCAATAGATCCGCCACTTGTGGCAATTCTTAGCATGTTTTGGTTTCTTCAACTGGTCCATCGGGTTATTATCTCCCCTGAAACACTTCCCTTGTGCTTTTGTAAAAAAAATTTTTTTCCTATTTCTATTTTGGTTTTTCCTATTTCGATTTTCTTTTTTTCTATTTTTATTTTCATTTTCCCTATTTGGAAGCCCAAGGTCTCAACTTTCATTATTTCACTGGTCATTTGATGCAGACAGTGAAGCACAAGTAACAAAAGAGTGGGAAGAGAGGCCATGTTAACAGGCTGGTAATACTGTAAATGGGGAGGAGGACTGTGTGTGTACGTAAACAACAGCTTAAGACATAGATGCAGAGGTGGGTCGAGTATCCAAAAATTGTACTCAAGTAAGAGTAGCATTACTTTACAATATTATTACTCAAGTAAAAGTATAAAGTAGTCGTCCAGAAAAATTACTCAAGTAAGAGTAAAAAAGAAGTTGGTGAAAAGCAGTGTTGGGACTAACGCGTTATTAAGTAACGCGTTACAGTAACTACGTTATTATTGTGGTAACGAGCACGGTAACTAGTTATTATGCCAAAACCGGGAAC
>NW_024587023.1:0-966 GCF_018398535.1 Haplochromis burtoni
TCCACTTAAAAATCCTCTGATTGATGGAAAGTTTTGGCTAGTTCGGTGTTCCTCAGGGCCTCAACGTGACTTACCAAGTCAGATCAACGTGATCCTCACTGCTCTGTAACGTCTCACAGTCTGGGTGCATTTAAACTGCAGCTATGATACTGACTAAAGAGGATTTTAGCTCCGATCCACCTTCCGCTTTAACGCTCCCACTGCATTTTAGCTCATCTCTTTTTAGCCTCCCTCCGTCCCTCCTCTTGACTCCGATCACCCCCACCCCCCTCCCTTTCTCTCCCAGTAGGGTGGAGTCTAAGAGTTGATCTGAACAGTTTCAGGGTCACCCTCCAGTCGTAGAGGGGTGATCTGGTCCTCCTGTCCTCCTGCTTTCTTTAATTTTCCTTTCTGAGGTCTTCCTTTGGATATTCCCAGTGTTTCGACAGTCATCCTCAAATTCATATCTTTGTTCTTCACATCTTTCAAATTTCACTCTTAACTGGAGTACATTTTACTGGAGTTTGCCTGTCCAAGTCATCCTCCTCTTCCTCATTACTTTGTTCCTTTTATCTCTGGATCACTGGACACAAACAGTCGATCGACCAAGCAACGAGAATATTACCAGCAAACCAAGCAGCAAGAATGACCGATAAACCGGGGATGACGACTGGTGGCGGAGATGATGCGGGTAGCATCATGGCGTTGCTGGAACGAGTGGCGGGCCTCATGGACAGCGTCCAGGTCACACAGCAGCGCATGGAGGAGCGTCAGCTTGAGCTGGAGAGCACGGTCAAAACCATCCAGGCTGACGTTGTCAAACTGACCAATGAGCACGCCAACACCAGCTCTACCGTCGACCGGCTGCTGGAGAAAACACGGAAGGTCAGCCGGCACATCAAGGATGTCAGGGTGCGTGTGGAGAACCAGAACATCAGGGTCAAGAAGGTGGAGGCCACTCAGGGTGACCTCCTCGCCAAGAACAAG
>NW_024587023.1:2498-3568 GCF_018398535.1 Haplochromis burtoni
GTGGGATGGAAGCAGAAATAGGAAAGACTTCCATGTTTGTTTACGTTTTGTGAATTTTCACATTAACTCGAGTTTTTAGATCCTGTGATGCTACGTTCTCGGTTCTTAGACGAACGCTGATGTTTGGTGGTTGTGCTCATCCTGAAGCTCTCAGAGACTTAATGAGTGACGATCACACTCTGACTAAATAAACGACACTGTGACTGTGGAGTTCCCTCTCATGTAGAGCTGTGACTTTTACACAGCAGGCAGTCACATCCACCAAGGCCTCTTTAGGAAACGCCTCCCAGCTGCTTCTTTTCCACAGCAGTAAGAAGAAAATGAAGCGTGTTGAGCTCACAGAGCTGCTGTACTGTAAGTGACTGAGCCAGCTGACTGCTGACAAACCAGGTTATTCTGAGTCTGCAGCTCCTCCATCTCCTAATATAGTTGTCTGCCCTCCCTCATTCTCTCTCTGGATATGAACCATTTCATTAGCTGCTGCCTGCTCCCAGTTAGACTGATGGAGGAAATCCTCCCAGTGGAAGCAAAAGCTGTGGGGACTCAGCACACAACCCATGTCAGGAGGTCAGATGGGCTCATAGCCTTCGACCCTCCATATTTGGCCCTTGCTCCTGCAGTCTGGCAGAGCAGAGAGGTCCCCGAGTTTCCTTTTTTTAACCACAAAGAATGAGTCAAATGGTTAAACTGTTTGCTGTTGGACGAGTCCATCCAGCTCGGGTTTCAGTCCTGGTCTCAGCTCAGGAAAGATGACCTCAGAAAGCTGCACACAGTCACTGCTGTGTGTTCAGCATCAAACAGCCTCACAGTCTGTTTGTGCACAGACGAACCCGACGACAGCAGGATGATCAGAGCGATTTAGAGGCTGAGTTTTTACCGTTCATTAGCTGCTTCCTGCTGTGAAGCTCAGCTCTGAGTGTGCTGTGTTCATCAGAGCTGTGGAAATGTCAGCTCAAACATATCAGGTGTCACATCTGTGATGCTTCTGTTAGCATGCTAACTACAAGTTAAGTAACAGGTTCATTTGGGTTTAACTGCAGGATTATTCACATTATTCAGACAAATAAGTC